>NW_012267310.1:5602585-5685841 GCF_000151885.1 Dipodomys ordii | reverse complement strand
TCTTTTTGCTTATGTGGTGCTGAGGAATCGAACCCAGGGCCTCATGCATGCAAGGCAAGCACTCTACCACTGAGCCACCTTCCCAGCCCCAGTTCTGGCAATTTAAAGAGAATTGTATAGAGATATTGATGCAGGATATGATCATATTTCATAGTTAGCAGCATGAGTTGATAGTGTTGGCTCAAAGAAGAGGTAATTTTCTTCAATTCAGAGAAAGCAAGGCACTGCCATCCGATGACATTTGACTCCCTTTCTCTCACCAAATTATGGCCTATGACTAAGGTAAGGCTAATATAACTGATAGATCTGGGTGGTAGTTAATGAATATCAAACACTGTAATTAATACATCCTGACAATCAAGAACTATGAAAATGTAACTTCGGATTACTCAAACTAACCTTTGCTCTTGTTCATATTACTTTTTACCACATAGTATGAATAATTTGTTTAGTTGTTTCTTTGTGATGATCTCCACTAGAATAGGTTTTGCCTGTTTTATTAACTGCCATGTTTTCTAATCTTGAATGAACAAAGTTTCCACTGATTGGAGAAAGATAAAGACTTTAGTCACATAAAATACCTTTTTCTTCTTCTTTTTTTTTATTGTGAGAATACCGTACAGAGGGGTTACAATTACATGGGCAAGATAATGAGTACATTTCTTATCAAGCATTGTTGCCTCCTCCTTTGTTTCCCCTTCCCATCCCTTCCCATACTCCCCCCTCCCTCCACCCGATCCTCCCCCCCACCCCCCACCAAAGTTGTAAAGTTCGTTTTTCCACATAACGACTTGTATATCTCATTGATTTGTCCTAATAAATATGAAATTAGGTCGGCTGCTGTGGTGGCTTATACTGATTGTCATCAGGAAGCTGCAACCTTGAGGATCATAGTTCAAGGCCAACTCACAAGAAAAGTTTGTCAGAAGTTTGCCAGCTTAGGCAAGAAAGTCTGAGAGTCTCTTATCTCCAATAAACCACCAAAAAACCAGAAGTAGTGCTGTGGCTCAAAGTGGTGGAGGAAAAAAGCTCAAGGGCAGTGTCCAGGCCCTAACTTCAAGCCCCCTGGTAGAAAAGCAAAAACAAAAACATGGAGGGATGTATGGTTCAGGTGGTACATTGCCAGCTTATCAAGTACAATTCCTCTTTCTTTCTATCTTCCTTCCTTTCATCTTTCTTTCTGTCTCTTTCCTTCCTTCCTTCTTTCTTTCCGTCCTCCTTCCTTCTTTCTTTCCTTCCTCCCTTCTTTCTTTTCTTCCTTCCTTCCTTCTTCCCTCCTTATTTCTCTTTCATTCTTTCATTCATTCTTTCTTTCCTTCCTTCCTACCTTCCTTCTTTCCTTCCTTCCTACCTTCCTTCCTTCTTTCCTTCCTTCCTTGCCTCCCTCCCTCCCTCCCTTCTTCCTTCCTTCCTTCTTTCTTTTTTGTTTCTTTCCCTTCTTCCTTCTTCTTTCTTTCCTTCCTTCCTTCTTTCCTTCTTTCTTTCCTTCCTTTCTTCTCTTTCTTTCTATCTTCCTTCCTTCTTTCTTTCTCTCTTTCCTTCTTTCTTTCTTTCCTTCCTTCCTTCTTTCCCTTTCTTCCTTTTGTTCTTCCTTCTTTCCCTCCTTCTTTCCCTTTCTTCCTTTTGTTCTTCCTTCCTTCCTTCCTTCTTTCCTTCCTTCCTTGCATCCCTCCCTCCTTCTTTTTCTTTCTTTCTTTTGTTTCTTTCTTTCTTTCCTTCCTTCCTTCTTTCCTTCCTTCCTTTCTTCCTTCCTACCTTCCTTCCTTCCTACTTTCCTTCCTTGCCGCCCTCCCTCCTTCCTTCTTTCCTTCCTTCCTTTTTTCTTTCCTTCTTTCTCTTTCTTTCCTTCCTCCTTCCTTCTTTTTTCCTTCCTCTCTTCTTTCTTCCTTCCTTTCTTCTTTCTTTCTTTCTTTCTTTCTTTCCTTCCTTCTGTCTTTTCTTCCTTCCTTCTTTCTTTCTTTCTTTCCTTCCTTCTTTCTTTTCTTGCTTCCTTCCTTCCTTCCTTCTTTCCTTCCTTCTTTCTTTCCTTCCTTCCTACTTTCCTTCCTTGCCTCCCTCCCTCCCTCCTCCCTCCCTCCCTTCCTTCCTTCCTTCCTTCTTTCTTTCTTTCTTTCCTTCCTTCCTTCCTACCTTCCTTCTTTGCCTCCCTCCCTCCTTCCTTCCTTCTTTCTTTTTTTGTTTCTTTCCTTCCTTCCTTCTTTCCTTCCTTCCTTCATTCTTTCTTTCCTCCCTTTCCTTCTTTCCTTCCTTCCTTCCTTCATTCCTTCCTACCTTCCTTCCTTGCCTCCCTCCCTCACTCCTTTCTGTCTTTCTTTCTTTCTTTCTTTCTTTCCTTCCTTCCTTCCTACCTTCCTTCCTTGCCTCCCTCCCTCCCTCCTTCCTTCTTTCTTTTGTTTCTTTCTTTCCTTCCTTCCTTCTTTCCTTCCTACCTTCCTTCCTTCCTTCTTTTTTCTTTCCTTCCCTCTTTCTCTTTCTCTTTCTTTCTTTCTATCTTCCTTCCCTCTTTCTCTCTCTTTCCTTCTTTCTTTCTTTCCTTCCTTCCTTGCTTCCTTCTTTCTTTCTTTCCTTCCTTCCTTCTTTCCTTCCTTCTTTCTTTCCCTCTTTCCTTCCTTCTTTCTCCCTTTCTTTCCTTCCTTCCTTCTTTCTTTCCTTCCTTCTTTCTCTTTCTTTCTTTCTTTTTTCTCTTTCCTTTTCTTTCTCTCACCTTCCTTCCTTCCTTCCTTCCTTTCTTCCTACCTTCCTTCCTTCCTTCCTTCCTTCCTTCCTTCCTTCCCTCCCTCCCTCCCTCCCTCCTTCCTTCCTTCCTCCCTTTCTTTTCTCCCTCCCCCCTCTCTCTTTCTCTCTCTCTTTCTTTAGTGGTGGAGCTTCTCCTTGAGTTTTTTTTTTGCTCAGAGCTAGTAGCTAGTATTTTAGCAGTTGAGCTAGAGCTCTACTTCTGGCTCTGTGTGTGTGTGTGTGTGTGCGCGCGCACACACACACACACATTTCATTGGAGATAAGAGTCTCAGGGATTTTCTTTCCCCAGCTGGCTTTGAACTTCAAGCCTCAGATCTCAGCCTCTTGAGTAGTTAGGGTTACAGGCATGAACCACCACCTGGCTTATCTTGTACTTTTTCTTCTCAAAATTTTAGAATTGTTTTCTGAATTCTCATACTAGAATTTTCTGCTATATTTCTCATTACATTTAGCAGTAAGTGTTTCTGATAATAATCAATGTACCATCTTTAAGATGTAGCTTCATGGTGAATTAAACTTCCTAAGTTAAGCAATAGAAAAAACAAATAATAAAAATTTTAATGAAATTGGTTGTGAAAGATGTGAGTGATGGCCTGAGAAGATTTTCTTTATAGTAAGATATTGAATACATAAATTGATTTCAAATGCTGAGAAGCTTTAAAAATCTTTTCACTGTAGCTAAAATCTAGGTAGATAAACATCTTAGAAAATAAGCCTGGCATTAGCTAACTATTGATGTCATATACTATAGCATTATTAGATATTGAGTTCCTTAAGTTCAGTATTTTAAGTTGAATAAGAGCTTTCTTAGTCATTTTTATTATTCAAATTTGGATCTGAACATGAAGATTGAGATTTTGTTTTAAATAAAAAGTTCACACAATCATTTAATTTCCAGCTATTATAAATATACTGATTGGATGACAGAGAAGGTGAATTTAAGAGCATTGAAATTAAATACTAAAAACATTTCCCATTGCTATAACTTCTAAACCTTTGAAATTCATCACATCAATATGAACCAAAGTGCTGATGAATGGCTCACGCTGCATGTGCATGAGTACCTCAAAAATATTTGTTAATCCATATTAAATCTTTATGTTTTTAGCATTTATTTTCATTTAAACAATTATACAAATCATACAGATATTAGTGGATTTGTCCATCAATATTAAAGTCTTTGTAATTTTTAAAAAATTGGCAAAAAATTATAAGCCGATTGATTATAAGAATTTACTCACCTTTCCTTGGAAGGAGAAGACGCCGTTCTCACTTCTCTCCCACTTTCTTGTGGTTTTAAACTTTCTGGAGAGAAAGAGGTCTTTGTTTCCTCGTAGCTTTGAAAAATCATGGAAACAAAATTATTTTAAAAGTATCATTCTGCTGCAGTGATAATATAAAAGAATTCTCCTTTGTGATTAGTGCTATCCCAGAATCCGAGCTATTTTAGCACATTTATTATTTCATTTTTTATGAAATTCTACATCATTTTAGCATACAACTTATTTAATAATTACTTTATTTGTTTCCTCCTTTAAAAAAAAGACTTTCACTTCAATTGCTGCTCCATCTTTTGGTAAGATAATGTTATTTCAAGACTTGTAAAAATACTTGTTCTCTATAATACCAGTTTTCATGAACCTGTTGAACCTAATGTAGCATTTTGATTTGTCTTTAAGATCCTGGCTTCATGAGGAAAAACTCACTAGGAGTTCTTATTCTAATTCAAATGAAAGAGGAAGATCTATAAATGATAAATTGTATACATAGATCCAACTCTCTAGGAGTCACTTTGAAAGTAATCTTTTAAAAATATAAGACAGCAGAGAATATTTAAATGTGAGTAATTTTATCGCAAAGACAGCATTGAAACATGCAAGGAGATAAATGTATTCAGTGTTGTTTCCTGTTCTCGTCACAGCCAATTTCATTACAAAATTTATTTTGTTTTTCATTCATTTTATTTACATTTCTTGGACATTAAAACACTGCATTCATCATTATAATTTTATTCTTTAATCGCTTATCAAAATGAAAACTAGAAGTAAAAGAATATAGAATGAAAGGACAGATAACTGTTTCCTAAGTCTGGAGTTCCTAACAACTTTTCCCCTTTAGCCTTGGTTTCATTTATTGGAACTTTTCCCCAGGAATCGAGAGATACTCAATAATTCCTCTCATGTTTTTGTTAATTCATTTCTAGTTTTCTTTAGCACACAAATCTCTCAAACACCAAGGGAAGCTAAAAGTATCCTTTAAAAATACTTTTAAATAATATAAGCAGAGCACTTGTAAAATATAAACATGAGTTCTTTCAGCCAGAGAATTTGCAGCTTTTTGGCTTTGTGCTAACTGTATTCACTAATTCTTTTTTTAAATTTTTTATTGTAAAGGTGATAAACGGGAGGTTACAGTTACATAAGTAAGGTAATGAGTTTCATTGTTGCATTAGTTCATCCTTTGTTCAGCTGTTTCTGTGATTCCCTTTCCCTTCCTGGGATCAGACAAGCTTATATACAAGACAAAGGGTACAGCATTAAAACAGAAAGAACAAAAGGACATAACTGCATACAGGGCATAATAATAACCTCTTGTTTCTAACTCATGGAGTTCATTTTGATATGCTTCATTATATATGGTCCTATGCACTTAGTGATTTGGCTATTGTGTATTGTGATCCCCTGCTAAGAATATCATAGATATTTTCTAGTCATTACAAATGAGGGAAATCATGAAACCTATATTTCCTTGGGCTATATTACCCTAGTATTAATAATATAACCATGTTATATTCATTTTTACATATATATGTATATGCTATATGTATATGTTTATTAAGATTAGTAATGTAACATGTCAACTTAGTTCACACCAGTATAACTTCTCTATTTTGAACTTTACCATAGGAATTTTGGCTTACTTCAGCATGACTCAAGGTCCTTTCCACTGGTTTTTTTTTCCAATAGAAAAGCACTTCCTATTCTCACAAATGGTTTCAAGACTCCCACTTTAGCAGTACACAAAGCCTTTTCTCATGGAACCTCCAAAGATTTAGATAATTCCTAGGCAAGATTAAAAATTAAGGTCCTTGAATTTTTTTTCTTTATTTGCCAGGGGGTAGAAGAGAGGTATCTTTCTTTTTCATAAGCAAACACCAGAGATAAGTTTTGCAAGTCCTCTCCCACCCCCAAATATACTACAATGGAAAGAATGATGGAAAGGGTAACATTGACCAAGATGAATTGTATTTATAAAGTGATTCATTGGGGCTGGGAAGGTGGCTCAGTGGTAGAGCGCTTGCCTTGCATGCCTGAGGCCCTGGGTTCGATTCCTCAGCACCACATAAACAAGAAGAAAAAAGCCGGAAGTGGCGCTGTGGCTCAAGTGGTAGAGCACTAGCCTTGAGCTGAAGAGCTGAGGGACAGCGCCCAGGCCCAGAGCTCAGGCCCCACGACCGGACCAAAAAAAAACATAAAGTGATTCATTGGATTGAAATCCCTTTGTATGATTACCTAAAGAAATAATAAAACAATATTATATTGTATTAAGATTCTACTTTAGTAGAGAAATAAAAGATAGGCAAGTTTTATATATATATATATACAATATAACATATATATAAAATATATATGTATCCTATATATGTATATATATATCCATATGTATATGTACATATATGTATGTAGATAGATAGATAGATAGATAGATAGATAGATAGATAGATAGATGGATAACTGGGCACTGGTGGCTCAATTGTCACTTGTAAAAATGCCAAATCTCAAGCTGGGCGCTGGTGACTCATGCCTGTAATACTGGCTACTCAGAGATTTGAGGATTGCAGTTCAAAGCCAGCCTGAGAAAGAAAGTCTGTGAAACTTTTGTCTGCAATTAATCACCAAAAAAACAGAAGTAGAGCTATGGCTCAAAGTGGTAGAGCACTAAGCTTGACCAAGAAAGTTTGGGGACAGTGCCTAGGCACTAAGTTCAAGCCTTAGGACTAGCATAAAAAAGGATATTATTACACTTTTATCAACTTGCCAAATAGGTTTTTCTTTAGATCTAAGTCAACAATTAAACAATAGGATATTTAATATGTGGTAGAAACATCTTGTGTATACTCCTTTCTGATTAAAAAGTGTTTCCTTTCCCACTGGGAGTTAAGAATAAACTGTGTGTCTGAAAATAGTCCTAACTTCAAATCACTCAACACATAGAAAACTAAATATATATGCTCTTGTTTCACTTAAGCTTTTTTTGTCTTTCTTAAGATTATTACGATTTACCCATTGCTTCTTATTAGACGGATTTTTAAGGGAATGTAAAATTATACATTTCTAGAAAAATTTTATATAAGAATAAATTTTGATACAGAATTTCTATGAATATACAATCTCCCATTCATAAAACTTGATTAAGTATATTTTGTAATATTTCTTGAACACTAAATGTAATTGTAACCAATGGCTTTGTTCTCAGCCAAGAAGTGATCCCTTGCTGACCTTATCTATTTTGATATCAACTCTTTTTTTGCAGGGTAGGGGTCTAGTCGTGGGGCCTGAACTCTGGGCCTGGGCACTGTCCCTCAGCTCTTCAGCTCAAGGCTAGCGCTCTACCACTTGAGCCACAGCACCACTTCCGGCTTTATTCTTTTTTGCTCATGTGGTGCTGAGGAATCAAACCCAGGGCCTCATGCATGCAAGGCAAGTGCTCTACCACTGAGCCACCTTCCCAGCCCAACATCAGCTCTTTAATTTTAAATTCTTCACTGAAGTTTCCAAAGACTTATTTACGTGTTTGTTTCTTGAAAGACATTCCAAATGTGAAAAGTCAATCTTTTTCCTATTGATGCAGTTGGACTCCCAGGCAAAAGAGGAGTTCAGGATGAAAAAAGAAAAACCTTAAGGAGATAATACGAAAATATTCACAGATTGGAGAAACGTAAGCTGATGGATCCAGTAACCCCAATGCATCACAAAAATCAGACATACCTCCCCCCCATGCATCATAATAAAATTCTGGAAAGTCATGATGTAAACAAAATCTTAAAATTTCCACTCGTGGACATTATCTTCAAGATAACTGAGACATGGAAGCCATTTTGCTTTAAGAGGAAAGTGCTGACACTGGGCTGGTGGGAGGATACAATTGCTTGTTCTTAAGGATACTAAGAGAGCCCCAAAGTTTAGGCAACTGTGGAAAGCACTGTGAATCCCATTACTGGAAACCAGATAGAAAATCTGCTTCCAAGGACCAATGCCACAGTCCATACTAAAAGTAAGAGTAATTTAATATTGTGTGATCCAAGACATAAGAATTCCAAAAAAAATCCCAACCAAAGATACAAGTGGGGAATTAATCATATTGACTTAGGTTTCATTTAAATGTCTTCTAATGTCTTTTGAATTACTAAATCACAGGGAAAGGAAAAGTAAACTTGAATAGTTGGAATTAATATGACTAGTCTGAGAAATTCCTTTAGAATAAGAGCACATTTTTAGGTTGAGTTGCTAGTTCCTAACACACTGCCTAGTGTAATATATATCTCCATTGAATGAGAATATAGTAATAGTAGTCTAGATTCAGGGCTGATCAGAAGATCAAAGGATTGAAGCATTAGGTAATAGACTCAGTGCCACTTTCCAAGGCACTTTCCTGCTGAGCTGTGCTTTTACTGAAGTGCATAATGGATAGCATTGTATCTCCGAGGATCCTTACCAAATTAAGCTGTACTCCAGACAGTGAATATCAGAAAGCAGGAACCAATTTCCTGTCTAGGAATTTTTTTTAACATCTCTCCCAAAATCACCGGCAAGTGAGCAAACTGCCCCTGATACAAAATTATGACAAAGTCTTACTAAATGAACCAAAAAGTAAGCTCACCATTTGAACAAGAGATTGGTGAGGGTGATTTGTCTTAAAATCAAGCTAGCATTCCAGATACTAGTTTTAACAATAAAATTAATCCAAGATTTAATTTATTTCTGAATGTAGGGTTCTTGCACATTTAGGCAAGATTAGCTCAGGAGTGAGTGACAAAGCACAAACTCTAGATTGGAGTTCTACAAACCTTGCATAGAATAGTAGAGTCTAAGATTTTGGTAGAACAGAACTAGAAAGGATAGAGATTGTCACAATCTGTGATAGCCAGTAAACTCTCTCTCTATTTATGTGTGTGTGTTTCATATCTCACCTAAAGTTCGTATCATTTGTGAATGGGAGAGAATACTACTGCAATTTGAACTTAGGGTCTTCTACTTGGCGAGGCATATCCCATTTGACTCATTCATCCCTTCTGTCCTTTATTGCTTTAGGTATGTTTCAGAAATGAGATCTAAGGATCATGATTCAAAGCCAGCCTGGGCAGGAAAGCCCATGAGACTCTTTAATGAACCACCATAAAATGGGAAGTGGTATTGTGGCTCAATTGGCGTTTGCCTTGAGCTGAAGAGCTCATGTACAGTGCCCAGGCCCAGAGTTCAAGCTCCAAGGCCAACAAAAGAAATAAAGAAAGAAAGAAAGAAAGAAAGAAAGAAAGAAAGAAAGAAAGAAGGAAGGAAGGAAGGAAAGAAAGAAAAAAGAAAGAAATAAAAGGGTTCATATATTTTAGCCTGGGGAAATTGCTTCAGAAAGAAATTCTCTAGGTACAGTCTCCTGTTTTTGTCCATAGATAGCTTCAAACCATAGTCCTCTTACTTGAATAGCTAAAATAATAGATTCATACCACTCAATTTGTTGGTTGGGACATGGTCACATTAGCTTTTTGCCCAGGCGGTCCTTAAACCATGATCTTCCTGATCCCTGCCTCCGGAATAGCTGAGGTTATATATATTTTTATTGCAAATTTTATTATGAAGACAAACGCAAATCTCTGAATAATGGGCAAAGTTGAATCTGTAACTTCTCTGGGAAGAAAATTCAGTAAGAAAACTCAGTTTTCTGTTTATATTTTCTTTTCAAAATTTTTTCAAATTATTTTTTAAATTTTATTTTAATGTAAAGATGCTATACAGAGGGGTTACAGTTACATGAGTGAGGTAATGAGTACATTTCTTGTTGAACATTGTTACTTCTCCTTTGTTTTTCTCCTGCTATCACCTCCCTCCCCCACCTCCCCCACTCCTCTCCCCATACAAGTTGTAAAGTTCATTTCCAACATAGTGTCTCATAAGTGAAGTAAGCCAGACCCAAAGAAATATAGGTCCCATGGTTTCCATTATTTACAATGATTAGTATATGTCTTGGATAATCTTATCAGATGAGCAGAAAACCTCAAAATCTATGTACATATGAACATATAAGATGATGCGAAGTGAAATGAACCCCAAGATATGGACATGAGAGGTTTTTCTTTTTTGGGGGGGGTCTGGACATGGGGCCTGAACTCTGGGCCTGGGCTGTCCCTCAGCTCTTCAGCTCAAGGCTAGCGCTCTACCACTTGAGCCACAGCGCCACTTCCGGCTTTTCTCTGCTTATGTGGTGCTGAGGAATCTAACCCAGGGCCTCATGCATGCAAGGCAAGCACTCTACCACTGAACCACCTTCCCAGCCCCAAGAGAGAGAGAGAGAGGTTCTTCTTTGTCATTGTTGTTTTTAATGTACTATGTGATTTTGTTTGTTTCTTTGTATGTTCTTCCCCCTATGGTACATCCCCTGTTGTTACTGTATTTGATTTTGGTACCCTGCAACTTGTATCTAATTTGGGGAAGGGAAAAGGTAACAAAATGCTGAAACAAGGACACAGGATGACCCATTGCAACAATGATACTCATAAAACACTCTGTTGAGATTTTTCTTTTCAGTCGTGGGGCCTGAACTCTGGGCCTGGGCACTGTCTTTCAGCTCTTCAGCTCAAAGCTAGTGCTCTACCACTTGACCCACAGCACCACTTCCGGCTTTTTCTGCCTATGTGGTGCTGAGGAATCGAACCCAGGGTCTCATGCATGCAAGGCACGCATTCTATCACTAAGCCACCTTCCCAGGCCCTGAGATTATATTTTTATAAAACATGATCTGCAGCAAATTTTTTCATTAATTGCTCTTATGAAATCATGGACTGTGCATTGGATTTCTGTTCAACACAAAAGGATTCCTTATAATCTCTCCCTAACCAGCTTTCCCTTCCCTCTTTGAAATTATGACACATTTGACTTCTGACTGTTCTTGAATAAATAATTTATCTTTTGATAATTGCTTTAAATGATTCAAGCTATCAAACTTTTCTGGTTAGCCTCAATAGACAAAGCTTATTTTCCCCAATATGCAAATAACTAGAGTGTTATTTCAATCTTTGAAAGTCTCATAAGCTCAGAGGATATATTTTTTCTGAGATATGTATATGTATAATCACCATAGCATACTTTCTTTCTTTTCTTGTATAGGATATTCATATCATGTTATGATTTTTATAATTTTGTATATCAGAAACTACATCCATTCAGCTTCCTCTCAGCACAGTCTGTTCTAATGCATTTTAAATTGTAACCAAGTATAATGGATTATAAATTATACCATGCACAATTAATCCCATGGTCTTCCTCTTTTTTTGCAAAAAGGTTTTATAGCTTTAATAGATTTTCTTGTTAGGAAATCTCTTTCCTTCTTTATTACCATGCTAAATGAAGTAGAAGGGCTTTTTTTGTCTGTTTGTATATATTTAGTGATAAGTACAGAAGAGAGAGAAATGAAGTACAGCCCTAGATGCAGATATTGTTTAAATTACAAAGTCTATTTTTGCCATAAGAGTAAATTTATGCAATTTTAAATTTTCGTGCACCTTGCCAACAACTGTGTGTGGTTTTTTTACTATAGAGGAAAATACCCATGGTGATGAGATTTAGTCATCTTGAAGTTTTATGAGATACATAACTGTCTTACCTTTTTGCGGGTATATTAAAGTGATTCAGTACAATCTCAATCTATGTATTATTCCAACTCAGCTTTTTCTGGCATTTCAGAATGATAGTTGAGAATTATTTGTCCCACTGAGCTCAGTTCTCAAGAGATATTTTAATTTCAATATGAGAATTCAATGTGAATAGGAGACATAATGTTTAACATTCTGTACATGTGTTTGCATTAGCTTATGAATTTATAAGCTCCCTTTTGAAACTCAAAATTGTCTATGCAGGCAACCAGATATTCTCTTATCTTCATACATTTTAAATACAATGACAGTAAAATTAGTAGTAGTATAAATAAATAATTATAAATGGATTATTTATAATACTCCCTTTTCAAGATCAAAGCACATCTTATGAGGTATTCTTATAATCTATGAAGTGGTATTTTGATGACCATTGCTAGTTTTTAAGTAAACAGTACTTGAAGTAATTTTTTCAGTTCATACAATTAATTAATTCTTATTTTACTATTCCAGACAAAATTTTGAGATTCTGATCCTGAATTCCATAAAAGATCGTTTTGTAATATACTAAGAAGATTCAACATGAGTTTTGCTTTTTTTTAATTTAAATTTTATTGTAAAGATGATGTACAGAGGTGTTACAGTTATATAAGTCAGTAATGAGTAAATTTCTTTTTTAAAAATACATTTTATTGTAAAAATGTAAATTTCTTTTTGAAGAGTTTCACCTCCTCCTTCATTTTCTCCCAGTTTCCCCCCACCCAAACATGTTGTGTAGTTCATTGCCAACATAGTGTCTTGTGAGTATCACTACTGAATTGGTTCACCCTTTATCCCCTTCCCCTCCCCAAATCAGATAAACTTATATACAAGACAACGGGTACAGAAATCAAAACCAGTGACAAAAGGGAATAAACTGAAGGAAATAAAAATAACTGCAAACAGTATAATAAAAAAAACATCTTGTTTCTATTCTTGAAGTTCATTTTGGTAAGCATCATTTTATATGATCATATGTACATAGCTAGTTCTGGGGTTAGAACTCAGGGCCTGGGCACTGTCCCTGACCGCTTTGAACCACTACTCCATTTTCAGCTTTTAGGTAGTTAATTGTAGATAAGAGTCTCGGAGACTTCCCTGCCCATTTTGTCTTTGTACCACAAGCCTTAGATCTCAGGATTACAGGCATGAGTTACTGGGACTGAGTGAGATTTGTTTTCTTAATAATTTTTATGTGTACAGTATTGTCTACTATAGAACTGATACTATGCCTAGATCTCTAGAACTTTTTCATCTTGGATAATTAAAACTGTATACATATTGAATATCAATCTCTCATTTCCTCCCCTCCCCAGATGCTAGTGGCTGTCAGTATTATATACTTTGCTTTTGGATATTAGGCTATTTTATATGTCCAAAAATGTATTATTGGATTATTTCACTCAGTATAATATTCTCTAGGTTCATCTAAATTGCTTCATATGGTGGTCCTACTTTTAATTTTTGTGAGTTGAATCCTTTTCTGACACATAATATTTGTACATATTTATGAGGTTCAGGGTGGTAGTTTGGTTGAGTAGAGATCAGCAGCAGGATAATTACTATATCTGGCTCTATAAACTTTTTTCATTTCTTCATGGCAAGTTCACTGATATTTTTTACTTCTAACTATATTGAGAAACATAATGGGCTGTTAATTATATTCACTTTTATTTCTGATAAAAAAAACACTAGAACTTAATTCTGTTGCTTGACTTTTCTCCTGTCCTCTCCTTTCTCTGGTAACTACTATTCTACTTTAACTGCTATGACATAAATGTTGATAGAGTCTACTTATGAGTAAGATGGTGCAGTATTTGTCTTTCTGGGCCTGATTTGTCTCACTTAACATTGTATTCACCAGATTCACCTATGTTGTTGCAAATGATAGGATCTTGTGCTTTATATAGCCAAATATTATGCTGCTAAAAAAGACTATTGCTTTCCAATTGTGGGTTCTTGCTTGCCTTGGTGAAAGTTAGGTTGATATATAGTTTGATGCATAGTTCTGTTTCTAGACTTTTCCTTCTGGTGTATTGGTCTCTATACCAGAACCTTAGTAATTTAATTACTGTAGCTTTGTAATATATATATATAGATAGATAGAGATACCTATCTATCTATCTGTATATATATATAGGGAGAGAGAGAGAGAGAGAGAGAGTCAAGGAGTGTGACATAGTCAGCTTTATTCTTCTTTCTCAAGATGTTTTGGCTATTAAACTTCCTTTCTTTAGTATATTCATTATTATTATTTTATAAATCTGAAGAATATAAGCATAATGGAGATATGAACAATATTTTAACATTAAAATTTAACTTAATCATACTAATTAAAATAGGCAACATTTACATCAGCTACTTAACAAAGGTTCTTTGTACCTTGGTAATTGCCAAGTGAATTATATAAAATATTGTTTATGAAGAAATTCAGCCTAAAATTTGATTTATTTATAATTAATAAATTTTTAAAGATTATTTAAAACACCACTATTTCAAAACTACTTCAACCTAAATAGCAATTTGGAAATAATTGTGAATAAACTACTCTGGTTTTCACACTAAAATATAAACCCAGAAAAAGAATTGTTTCCTTTTCCAACCTCATGATAACAATAATAAAAAAGTCTTAGTTTTGGATAAATGTCAATCTGCAATAATAAGTTGCAATTATTACAAAGAAGTATTGAGAATTATGTGAATTGTATCTCTAATTGTAATTCTCAGCCACAGAGTTAATGATATGGATGTGGAAATCTTGGAGTAATAGGACACAATGTTTTAGATTTGGGAAGAGCAAAGAAGGATGAATCTGAGCATATTTAGATACAATTATACTTCAAGAACACTTCAAATTTTCAGAAAATATATTGCCACTACTGGATCTTGCAGCATAAAAATGTCTAAAGATGAATTGAAATGTGGCTTCAGGTACTGAGCATGACTCACCTTTTAGCTTTCAGTTTGCAATCAGTTGAGTATAATGTCAAAGCTACAAATTAACAACAACAACAACATTCCAGTCTCTGATGGCTCATGCCTGTAACCCTGGCTACTCAAGAGGTTGAGTGTGAAGCCAAACTAGGTAGGAATGTCCATGAAATTCTTATTTCCAATTAACCACCAAAAAGGCAGAAATAGAGCTGTGGTTTAAGTTCTAGAGTGAGCAAAAAATGCTAAGGGAAAATATCCCTAAATGTGAGCAGCAGGATTGGCACACACACACACACACACACACACACACACACACACACACACACACACATGAAAAAATTCCAAAAAAACCCCATCTAACACAGGATAAGGCTACCTTAGAACTTGAAAATCTTCATCACAAAAATAAAGGTTTTAAAAATTAGAGTATGGAAATTAAAATTTTTTATCTTTTTTTTGTTGGTCATGGGGTCTGAACTCTGGGCCTGGGTACTGTCCCTTAGCTCTTCAGCTCAAGGCTAGCGCTCTACCACTTGAGCCACAGCGCCACTTTTGGCTTTTTCTGCTTATGTGGTGCTGAGGAATCGAAACCAGGGCCTCATGCATGCAAGGCAAGCACTGTAGCACTGAGCCACCCTCCCAGCCGCTCTTTTGTCATTTGTTGTAATAAATGGTAAAAATATTTATTGCTCAGTATTAGATTAAGGGTGACTCAACTACATTTCCTTAGTGCCTATTATCTCAATACACATGAAGCTCAACTATCTGTGTAGAAAAAAACCAATGATTTAACTTAATATGTTCAGCCAAGCAACTATCTGTGTAGAAAGAACTAATGATTTAACTTAATATGTTCAGCCTGGAGTCAATGTGATAAAAAGCCAGTTAGTTGCCAGCACAGCTGCACAGTTTGAGGAGCCTAGGGTAAGGGTGTTGTTTATAGAGGAGAAAAGTTGCTTTAGGGCAGGCATCTAAGCCAGTAGCAAAGCAAAGATGGCAAAACTGGCATGTCTCCCCTCTCAGCCTCCCTTGGCTCTGCTACTGTCTTATTATGGCACTCCATTTCTTGCTTTCTCATGAAGGATGATCTTGCCTCCTTTATTTTTTAAGTGCAGGTACATTGTGTGAGAAAATGGTTCTGCAATGCCAGTGAGAATACTTGCCAATTGCTGTGACTGGAAGCAGAATCCATTTTCCAATTTTCAATGTTAGTGTTAAGAGTTAGGACACCTATTGCAAACTTAGAAATAAGCCATTTTGTAAAGGAATGAAAGAAATAAGCAGCAAGATCTTGGGTCTTTAATCATCCAGTACCTTTAGTTGGCTTGTGGTTTTGAATGTATAATTTCCCATTGTTCAGAATGATGTATTGTAGTTGCATGAACCAAAACAGAGGAGGGAAATATACACGAAATGGGGAAGCACAAAAAGGTAGTGAGTGAATCTGTGATGTGTTGTGGTTCCCCTAAAAGTAATTTCCTTGTTTTATGAGCTATAAAAGCATTAAATACTTCATTTTTTCACAAATTGCTCTTTAGATTTAAGTGTAAGCTCGTAACAATGAAATATTTAACAACAAGATGTCTTTTAATGGATCAACTCACTGAGGGGGTCTGAATGCTGTGCATACCTAATCAGAGGCTGGTACAAGAGAAAGGATGCACAGAGCAGAGGGCAGTCTGTTTGGGAACCTCTGCTGGTTCTCATCCAAAGGCAGTGAATTTCTTTTCAAGCTTCTCAAAGTTTAGCATGCTGAATGCTGAGTAGATAAGAAAAAAGAATTACTCTGTTTCCTAAACTGCTGTGTCAGTGTGGGGACAATTTTTATGGTATGTATTGGTTTAAATTGCTTTCTAATGTATTTCATGAGGAAAAAAACCTCCAATATTACAAAATAACTAAAATATTAAAGCATTGACCTTGATGCACTTTTATGCCACAGGTTTACACCCTAGTTAGCATAAGAAATATGGTGTAGGAAGTGGTGCTGTGGCTCAAGCAGTAGAGCGCTCACCTTGAGCTGAAGAGGGCAGGGAAAGCGCCCAGGCCCAGAGTTCAAGCCCCACGACTGACAAAAAAGAAAAAGAAAAAAAAAAAGAAATATGGTGTAGTGTACAAAACTTAAGGTTAAAAGACTAGATCTTAAGTATAGTTCTTAATGCTCAATTACATGTTTAAGAGGAGGTAAGTTACTCAATCTATTCATGACCTTTAAACAAGTGAAATTATAATTTGATTGACCTCTTCTATAGAAAAATAAATTCACAAAGTAAATAAAAAGTAATCAGTTAACTCTTACAACTTATATGCGTAAAATTCCTTGCAATTTATTAGCCAATTGACTTAATATTTTGCCCTTTTTTACAACCTGTATTTTTCCCTCAATTTCTCCCTGCATGTTTAAAAAACTGTTACCAATATCAAAATTTATAACTAATTTTGATTATTTAGAATAAATGTTAAAGAAAGTGATAATTAAATACTTGGAAAAGTCAACCTCAGAAGCAATGGAGGTCTCGTGTTTAATTTGTGGAAACAAGTTTTTCTCTCACTTCAAATTCATTATCAAGTTCTCCACTAATAATGAATTTGCTTCCTTAAATTCAACAAATTTCTAAAATTTATCATTAACAAGCAATGTTTCAAATATTTAATATAGAACTCACAAGTGTATTTTCTCATAATCTTTAAGATACATGTAATTTATATTTCTATTATTTTTTATTTTTCTATTTTATTCATTCTTTTTGTTCTTTTCTGTTCTTTTCTCTCCTCCCCTCCCCTCCCCTCTGAGAACTCCTCCCCTCCCCAACCCTCCCCTTCACTCCCTTTCCCTTCTCTCTCCTCTTCACTAACCCTCCCCTCCCCTCTGATCTCCCAGAATTCGAACTCATGCCTTGGTGCTTGCTAAACAAACACTTTCCCACTTGAATTACATTTTCAGCTCTTTTTTACATTAGCTATTTTTCAGGTAGGGATTCATGCTTTTGTCCAGGACCATAGTCAGACCTGTGTCCTCCATGTAGCTAGGATTATGGGTCCATACCACCATACCTGCCTTGTTGATTGAGATAGAGTAGTCTCACTAATTTTATCCAGATTGGTCTCAAACCATAATTCTCTGGATTGCCACCCCCTGAGTAGCCAGTACTCTTTATTAATCACTTAGTTCTAGTATTTGAAAGATAAGTATGCTATTGTTTCTTAATTTCTGTTGGATGGACAGAACATTAATATTTAGTTTGTCTTTTTGCTAACATGGTCATTTAAGGTTGTATCTAAAAACTATTTTATAATCATAAAATTCTGATCTGTATTATTAAATTTCATTTCTGGGTGGGCACTGGTGGTTCATGCCTGTAAACTTAACTACACAGGAAGCTAAAATCTGAGGATCCCAGTTTGAAGCTAGCCAACCTAGGCAGGAAAGCCCTTCAGACTCTTTAAAAAAAATTATCGTAAAGGTGATATACAGAGGGGTTGCACAAGTCAGGTAATGATTATATTTCTTTATAAACAGTGTCACCCCCTCCCTCATTTTCTCCCCCTGCAAGTTGTACAGTTAATTTCCAACATATTGTCTAGTGAGTATCACTGCTCAATTGGTTCACCCTTGAGACTCTTATTCCAATTAACCACCCAAAATCCAGAAATAAAGCTGTGGCTCAAGTGGTAGAACATGGTCCTTCAGGAAAAAACAAACAAACAAAAACACCTCAAGGACAGTGCCCAGTCCTTGAGTTCAAGTTCCAAGGGTAGCTATTTCCTCATACTTTTATTGTTTTTATTTGATCCATAGATTGTTTCCAAGTATAATTTAATTTTTCAATATTTATATATTTTATTTTATTAACATTATTTCATTTATACTTGTAAATTTATTAATAGAATTTTCATCAAGATTTGATATATGTATTCATAATAATGGATTGAGGCTAAGTAATACAATTTGCATTATGCAATTTCTTAAAATTTATTGAAACATGGTTTCATCACCTAGCGCATAATTAGTTTCCTTAAATATTCAATGTATTCTTGAAAACATTTTTATTAGAATACATTTTTATTATATTGCCCTATGTATGTCCAATTTGTAGACTGAGATTGTAATACACCTACATTCTTATTTTTACGATCAAAACCTATCATTTACTGAGAAAAGTGTAATTGTCAGTGTCCTCTGTAATGTCTGTAAATTTCTGTTAGCATTGTCTTGAAACCATGTGTTATATATACAAATGTCCAGAATTTGTAGTGTTCTTGGTAAACTGAAACCTCTATCATTATAACTTCTTTGTCACTGATTCTATTTTGTTATTAGTTACTGAAGTTACTTTTGGCTCGCAGTTGACTATAATGTGTGATTCTACCCTTTAATTTTCAAGCTTCTCTATCTTATTGTTTCAAGGACCCATTCATACACACATACACAACATATAACTAGATATGGTTAATTCAGTACTGAAGATCTTTTACTTCTAATTGAAAAAAATGACCATATATTTGTTATACTTATTGACTCATTTTAAATTCATTTCTACTCTTTCTTGTATTTAGATTTAAAAAAAACTTTTTATTGTCAAGGTGATTTACAGAGAGGTTACAGTTATATACATAAGGTAGTGAATACATTTCTTGTCGAACTTGTTACCCCTTCCCTTATTTTTCTCCCCCTTTACTTCCCTCCTGTTGTACAGATCATTTCCAACATATTATCTTGTTTATTTTACTGGTTCCCCCTTTGTCCTTTGTCTCACCATTTTGTTGTTCCCCTTCCCTTCCCTAATTCAGATAAAGGTATAGACAGTACCCAGGGTACCCAAATCGGATACAATGACAACAGGGGATACACCATAGTGGGGAAAACACAAAAGAAACAAGAAATCACATAGTACATTAAAAACAGCAACAACAAACATGTGTCCATGTCTTGGAGTTCATTTCACTTAGCATCATCTTATATGGTCATATGTATATAGCTACTGAGCTACTCTGCTCATCTGGTAGGATTATCCTAGACAGATACTAATTATTACAAATGAGGAAAACCATGGGACCTATGTTTCTTTGGGTCTGCCTTACTTCACTTAATATGTTTTTTCCAAGTCTTCCCATTTCCTTACAAATGGGGTGGTATCATCTTTTCTGATGGAAGCATAGAATTCATATATATATATATAATATTAATATATTAAATATTATATTACTATGCTATATTATATTAGGTATATTTATATAATATATACTATATAATAACAGAAATTATATAGTATATATTATATGTAATAAATATATAGCCCACATTTTCTTGATTCAATCATCTACTGAGGGGCATCTGGGTTGGTTCCAAATCTTAGCTATGGCAAATAATGCTTCGGTGTGGTTTTACTCCCCTGCTTAACAAAAAACCTTTTCCTGGGCTGAGAAGTTGGCTCAGTGGTAGAGTGATTGCTTTGCATGCATGAGGCCCTGGGTTCAATTCCTCAGCACCACAGAAGCAGAAAAAAGCTGGAAGTGGCGCTGTGGCTCACCTGGTAGGGTGCTAGCCTTGAGCTGAAGGGCTGAAGGACAGCGCCCAGTCCCAGGTGCCCAGGCCCATGCCCCAAGACCGACAAAAAAAAAGAAAAAAATATTTTTCTTTCTACCCTGTTTGTATTTTTTTTATTGTGAAAATACAGTACAGAGGGGTTACAATTACATGGGCAAGGTAATGAGTACATTTCTTATCAAGCATTGTGGCCTCCTCCTTTGTTTCCCCTTCCCATCCCTTCCATCTCCCCCCACCCCGCGCCAAAGTTGTAAAGTTCGTTTTTCGACATAACGATTTGTACATCTCATTGTATTTGATGTTGGTATAATTTGTGGAGGGGAAGGGCAAAAACAAATCGTTTAAATAGGGATACAGGTGGACCCATTGTGACCCTGTTTGTATTGATTCAGGAATTTTCCAATTGATTGCTTATTTCCTTTTACTAAATTCCAGGTTCTGTTCTTTGTATATATGTTATTGTTTATCATATGTTTTAAGCATCAAAGTCAAGCTCTTTATCCTCTTGTGTGCTACAAACGTATTGCTTATTTAACATTGTATTGAAGATGTATGTAGCCTTCTCATTAGATATTCTTTCTTGGACATGGCTTTTTCTCCTGTCTCCTAAACCTGATAATTCAACAGAAATAAAGCTCATCTTCCAATTTTACCACTTTCACTTTGTTTAGAAGTTGCACTCTTTTTTTTAATCTTGCTAGTTCAAGAATGTATTCAATGATCATGTATTTTCTTTAGATACTCTTGTTGTTCTCAATTGTTCATGGTATCTAGTCTATTATACCACTAGAAATGGAAATTCCTCTAAATATTTTTTTCTTAATGTTGTGTTTGTAAGAATGGGATTGACAGATTTAAAATTTCAGTCATAATCTCTACAATAGATCTCTAATTCTCTTTTTTTCTACTTTGAAGTGCTAACATTTACAAACTAAAATTATTTAAAATAATTACAACTATGAGATTAGAATTATTTAAATAATTACAAGATTAAAATTATTTAAGATAATTTTAGTTTATAAATGTTGGTTCAGGCATAAGTAAGGTAATGTAGTTTTTAATTCTTCAGGAAATAGAATCTTCTGTTCAAGAGTTTATCTGCAAATCATCTTTCTCATTCCAGGGTGAGTCAGAAAAGTTAAATGCATATTAATGAAAGTTACAACACAGAAAGTAGAAGTTGATAATGTAAGAAATAGCAGCATTGGGGGCATTGCGAAGTGGGCTTAGTGGTAGAGTGCCTGCCTCGCATGCATGAGGCCCTGGGTTCAATTCCTCAGTACCACATAAACAGAAGAAAAAAGCTAGAAGTGGTACTGTGGCTCAAGTGGTAGAGCACTAGCCTTGAGCTGAAGTGCTGAGGGACAGCTCCCAGACTCAGAGTTCAGGCCCCATGAACAACAACAAAAAAAAAAAAAAGAAAGAAAAAGAAATAGCAGCACTGCAAGAACCAGAATTACCACAAAATAGCCTTCCTCAGTATAATTGAAAATCAACCATGTGGACTGGGAAGACTGTAATAGTACCTTTAAGACTGTTATTTGTTCTGAATTTGAGTAGCTTTCGTAGATCTTCTCAATCTTGTGATTTAAGGTCACATCATTCCTGATGGCCATCTACTGAATACGTAATAAGGAATTAGAAACTTTGTACTAGAATGATGGGAGGGTGACACTTTGTTCTAATTAGTATTAGATGATACAAAATATATTCCTTCAGCAACCTGTATTAATTAAAATGACTATTTCACCCTGGAGATTTCAAGTTCAATATATTATATTCTAAACGAAATATATTCTGTATTGCAGAAAATTTTGCAAGTAAGATCTGGTGAAATTCCAGAAGTCAATTCTAATGGACAGGTAGTTGGTCCTGAAACCTAGCTGCTCCATGATTAATAAAACTCATTGGCAACAAAAAAAGGAAGTGCCAGAAATTTCTATGTTCCGTAAAAACTGTTCATTAAATAAAGCATTGTTCAAAATTGATTTTGACAAAAAAGTTTTCTTTGCAGTTATTTTGACACTTTCTGATGAGAGAGTATCACAAGTATGAAAGCACACACATATCTAGCTTCCTGTCCTGTGTAATGAAGACAGGCATTTAAATGGAAGGTTAATTTTCCTGAGGTTTAGTCAGTTCCATTACACTATACAGTGAAAACTCAGAATGGGAACTTCTCATTTAATTTAGGATATAAAAGAATATGCAGAATCCTTTCCATATACCTCAAAAACATTTTAAATAATTTCATTATAGAACATTTAAAATTTTCTATTAGCAGTAAACCTAAACAATTTTTAAATAACTAAAAGACAAGCAACACCAAAGTAAACATTCATAGAAATGAGGTGTTAAAAATCTTTGTTACATAAAGATATACCTTTTAAAAATATTAGTCAATTAGCTAAGAAATTTTTCATTAAAATTACCCAGGTACATATTACTAATCCAATATAACAAGTCCAAAGTGAGGTAGGACTATAATCTCATTTTTCTATATATCTCATTTCTCCTTTTATATGATTGTGTTCAAACATATCTATAATTTTTTAATCTCGGAAGTTTCTTGAAGTTGTGAACAGATACTTTTTCATGTTCTATCAAGGTAAAAAGCCTCCCTATTATGTAATTTAGTTGATTGCAAAAGCTTGGTCGAATACAATGCAGGAACAATGAAGCAAACATTGGCATTCCCCAAGTAGATCATGATTCAAATTTTTGATTAATTAAATATTTAGGCAAGAGAGGTAAATGACTAAGAAAGCAGTTCATGTCAGGACATTTTCTTCATTATTAAATTTTGTTTTTCCTAGAGTTGAATCATATTCCATCGAAATCTTTTGTATACTCTTATATCATTCCCTAAGCCTTTAGTACTTGTTTATGAGGTGACTATATAAGTGTAAGTCAATCTTGTTTTGTATACTAATTTTAAGATTTGGTATGAAGAGTTGTCAATTAGGATTTTATTAAAAAGAACAAAGTAGCAGAGACAGAGTTTTTAAACTACAAGAATGTTGTAAGAAAGAAAAAATAAAAATGAATGAAACACCAGTACTTATTCATAGAATATTCACCTTCACAAGCAAGTTTTATTGCCTGGCATTTTTCTGTTCATGTACTTGCTGTATGCTTGTGTATCTAGACAAATAAACAATATAGAGGAAGTACCTCTATTAACCTGTCAGAGTGATTCACACATACTTGTGTGGTTTTTTTTTTATTCTACAGGCTCTACTACTAATGTTTTTAGTATTTTGATTTTGCTGATTTTTAAATTTTTATTTTAAAGGTGATATACTGAGGAGTTATAGTTACATGATTCAGGTAATGAGTACATTTCCTTTTGAACAGTGTCACCCCCTTCCTCATTCTCTCCCAGTTTTTTACTGATAGAAAATATTCCAGATGGAAAGGAGAAAGATATTCAGAAAACCCCAACTTAAGCATTACCTCTTTTATAAAACTGATACCCATTCTCACTCAGGTTGATCATGCTGTCCTTTTATTACACATAATAAATAGGATGTAGTACATACTTTTGTTTAGGATTTTCTTGTTGATAGTACTATTTATAAAATGAGGAGACTTTGCCAGAGAAGGAAGGACAGAGACACAATAAATTGAGAAATAAGTTTCTCTTTTTTTTAAATTGTCTACTTCATAAGTAGTTTTAACTTGCTAATCTTACTTATTTCTTAGGAGTGGCCTCCATTCACTAAAATATTTAATTATATGATACTCATAATTTACATTGCTGAGAAATAAGACACTATCTCTACATACAAATACATACCAGATAATAAGAAGTACATTAATAAAACTAATTCTGTGTGGGCATGCATTGTGCTAACCAAATTAATATTTTAGACACTTCAATCGATTTATATAAAAATGCATATGTTTTTCCTCAAAGAAAACATGTTAGAACTAGAAAAATAGTCCAATAGATTTTTCTATTTAGTCTGAATAATTAGTGACTTTGAAATTAGGACAAATTTTTAGGTGAATGGGAGAAAAATTGCCAAAAGAAAACCTGTTTTGATTCTGGCTGGTTTCTTAAAAGGTGAAGTCCAGAAACGGTGAATGTATTCTACCAACATGATCTATATGGGGGAAAAGGTTTTATGATGGTCATAAATCTCACAGCATCTGAAAAAACAGTCAGGAGCAGGCACATGATGCCATCCAACTGACATATATAAATGATGCATTTTCTGCTGGAGCTACAGCTCATCTCCATAATCCACACAACTGCTGAGAAGACAAAGTGAGTAACACAGTCTATCTGATGCCATACCTAAAAAAATAAGCTGCAGTTAATCATTTACTGACTAGGCCAAGTAATAAGTTTAGTAAGTAAATACCAAAAGTAGACTTTGATGATCCAGGGAATTTTGTAGAAATCTTACATTTATTAATAAAAACATGAGGGGCAAGGGAGGATGGGAAGGGATGGGAAGGGTAAACAAAGGAGGAGGCTACAATGCTTGATAAGAAATGTACTCACTATCTTGCCCATGTAATTGTAACCCCTCTGTACAGTATTTTCACAATAAAAAAATTAAAAAAAAAACAAATAAAAACATGAACAACAACCAGTATCCTCATCAATGTGAAATTATCAGCATTGTACATACAGTTTTTATTACATTGCAATTCCATAGTAGAGTAGACCATTTATAGAGCATGTGCCAAAGATACTACAAGAGCGTTTGGGGCCTGTGAATATGTCAGTGTCATGTTATCATGTGCAAAAACATTGTATGTCCCCCTCTATCTTCTCTCTCTCCTTTCTTTCAATGTTTAAACCTACTATACTTAAGTCATAAGATAATTATTCAAGAAACCAGTAGTTGACTATACATGGAAGTTCATATTTTCTTCCTAGGGAGATCAGGGTTTTTTTTTCAGTAGTCCTACTCCCCCTTCTACTTCTGACATACTATTACTTCAACCTAATTTTCCTCTTATTACATACTGTTCAGGAAATCAATGAAAGCTGAGAATATAGGAAAAAATCCTTAAATATAAATTCAGATGGAGTAACTATATAAAATGGCTGTTTTACCAGTCCCCATAACTTTTAATTATGGTTTCCATATTCAAAAACATTTTATTATTTCATAGAACATGAATAGTTATGGTTCTCAGTCTCTCATACTTATCACAGGAATGCATATGTGATATAATAGAAAATACATTATATAGATGCATGCATATATAATATATGCACATATTCATAATATAGATATACATAAATGAGTAATTATTTTTACTCACATTTATAAAGGTGATATTCTGGTATCTGAGAATCTTATGTGATGGGAATTAAAACTCACATTTGACCAGTTCAAGTCAATTATTTTGGCTTTGGACATAGGATTCTTCCCTTTATTCATGTTGTATATGGTCTGCTGAGGGCTTTCATATTTTATTATTCTGCTCGAAGACGAAACCAATTAAATATATAATTGAAAATAATGTATAGGAAGTACCAAGTTCGTTTTTGCTATTATCTAATATTATGTGTAGAACAGCATTTTATAGAGAAGGGGAAGAATAGACACATATCTTATACATTTATAAGATTTGATTATAAGCAAAATCAGTGATAAGTCTAGATCCCAGAAGTTAATGAGTTGTTTGTCCTAATTTTTATTATTTTTCCTTTAGTTATCAAATTAGTACTTATGAATAGATCTTAAATTTTGTATAGGTTTTTAAATCTATCCAATGCAAGAAATAGGTCTGCTATTGTCTTCTAATGTGTGCAGACTGAAAGGTTGTTTGAAAAGCAAAGGTTTAGACCTAAATCCATTATTTCCTTGTCACATCCTGACAGCAGTGGGATCAAGCTTCCTCTTATTAGCATAATCATGTTTCCTTACTCCTGCTGGCTCTGCAGGGGCACAAAGATGTCCCCCCATACTGCCATGCCAAACACTCCCACACATTCTCACCCCTACTGCAAGCCACCTGCCAGAGTCACACCCGACATTCCACATGCCCCCAAGAACTTTTCTTGCTCAGCCAAACAGCACCTCCCAAACGCCTGAACTTGGACTTTTGGTGCATCTAACAGGATTCTGGGATATAATGATAGAACAAGTGGTTTTTTTCTTTCTTGCTATTGTTCCTAACTTATTTATAATGTACCGTGTGATTTTTTTTTTGTTTCTTTGTATGTTCCTCCCCCCACAGTATAACTCCTGTTTTCACTGTGTGATGTCGGTGCCCTGCATCTTGTATATACACTTCTCTAGCTTGGGGAGGGGAAGAGAAAAAACAAAATGCTTAAATAGGGATACAGGCTGACCCATTGTTAACAATGAGATGTACAAGACACTATGTTGAAAAAGGAACTTTACAATTTAGGGGGGGAGTGAGAGGGGGAAGTGTAGTTGTGGAGGTGGGAGGGAAGGGATGGTAGGGGAAAAACAAAGGAGGAGGTAACAATGCTTGATAGGAAATGTACTCATTACCTTGTTCATGTAACTGTAACCCCTCTGTACAGTATTTTTACAATAAAAAGTATTTAAAAATAAATAATTAAAAAATAAATAAATCAGAAAAAAATAAAATGAAGAGTTTGTGTGGAAAAAAAACAATAACAATAACACTATTATAAGATGAGGCCTGGACCAAAGAGTAAATTTCTTGTGAAGCAAATCCTAAACCTTAGTTAACAAATACACCATGAAATCAAACCTTTAAGGTATAATACATGAAAACCTGTTGAAAGGCTAATATAGATGGCCAATATGAATGATATTTTTAAAGTAAGAAATGATTTTTTCTTTAATTCTACATTGTTTTAAATCATAAGAGAGAAAATCAATCAATAACCAGAAGAGAATATAAGGGACACATATGTCCCATCACTGCAGATTGAACATTTGATGCAGGTGATGCCATAATGGTATATGCTTCAAATATTTAAAGAATAGGAAGAATGAGTATTTTTGTTTATATAAATAATTGATGTTGATTTTTATAAAAATTGGAAAAATTCTTATTTGGAAAAAGTTCATATACATATATACACATACTAATATATACATATATCAGCTTTCAATATATATACCAACTTTAAAATAAATATAACATATATGTGTATAATTTTTATATTTGTTTTTAAAGTTAAGATCATATGAATATCTCTTCTAAGGTACAGATAGTATTTTAGATTCAGATTTTCAGATTTTTTTTCAGATTCTGTCAACTATTACAAGCCTATCATTGAATAATTAGGTAGTTTGTATTTTTCATTTTTTTATCTTTTCAATATGATGAAATTTATTGAATCACCAGCACATAGATATATCACAATATCTATGTGATATCCCTTAACCATCTGTTTTTGGAGTAAATATGGAAAACAATTGACTGAAGCATTTGGTAATGTTGTCTTCAATATGAGAACAATTCAGTTTTCTTCTCACCTCCTCCCTCAGTTTCCCTCTCCCTGCCCGTCCTCTTTCCTCTTCTATACTTTTTTTCTTTTTTAAAAATATTTTTATTGTAAAAATAGTGTACAGAGGGGTTACATTTACATGAGTAAGGTAATGAGTACATTTCCTATAGAGCATTGTTACCTCCTCCTTTGGTTTTCCCTTACCATCCCTTCCTTCCCTACCTCCCCAACTCCTCCGTCCCTGGAGGGGAAGGAAAAAAAACAAAATGTTTAAATAGGGATACCAGTAACAGTGAGATGCACAAGATACTATGTTGAAAACGGACTTTACTTTATTTTTTTTTACTTTATTTTACTTTATTTTTTATTTTGTGCTGGTCCTTAGGCTTGAACCCAGGGCCTGGGTGTTGTCTCTGAGATAATTTTGCTCAAGGCTAGCACTCTACAGCTTGAACTACAGATTCACTTTGGCATCCCGGTGATTAATTGGAGTTAAGAGTCCATGGAGATAAGAGTCCAGGTCTGGCCTGACTTTGGACCTCAGTACTCAGATCTCAGACTAGTGTGTAGCTAGAATTATAGGTGTGAGCCACCAACACCCAGATGTTTGTTTATATATATATATATATATATATATATATATAAATGTATATGTGTAATTAAATATCTATTATCTTTAAGTACTTGAAATGAGTTGCCATTTAACAAAACAATTTATGAATACAATATATATTTATCAGTGACAACTTTTAACCTTCTCACTCATTCCTCCCCTATCTACTACTTCCCTCGCTCTTCTTAATTTTATGGGATATACATTGGATTCTTGAGTGCATTATAAATAACTCCACTTGTCCTAACTGATTCATTTCTTTCTCTTACACCCTATGTTTAATTGCTCAATGTTATCTACTGACCATACCTCCAAATGTGAATACAAATGTTATTCTTCCTGATGTTAAAGGTATCATCTAGACTTGAACCTTGGTCCTCAAAGGGTGGCATTTATGGACAGTATTATCCTTATCACCTGAGTGCTTATTAAAAATGGGAAATCTCAAGCCCTGATTCGACTCTATGAAATTAGAATCTGTAGTACAATAAACTTGAAGATTAAATCAATAGAAAAATAACTACAGTGAAAATCAACATATCTCATCTAATTGGCCTCCTAGCTAGTTTCTTTACTACTTCCTCTATGCTTATACTCTACATTACTCACATGTGATTTTTCTAATAGATATTATGATTTCCCTGCTTAAGATTCTTCAGTGATTCTCATTGGGCTTAGTATAAAATACAAATTACTTTGAAAAGTTTAGAAATCTCCCTGCATATCTATTTTCTCCATCTCTTCTTCTTCTCACTATGCTCAGACTAGTTTTTATACCTTTTCTTCTGTTATCCAAACATTCCAGTTTCATTTCCCATTTGCCCTTGCTAACTGCTCTCCTAGAAAATGATTCTTTCTTCATTCTCTCCATAATGTGCCCATTATATTGGGGCTCTGGATTGTCATTTTAGTGAACTCTGCTTCCTCTTTCTGCTTACTACCTTATCATCTTTTTTATTTTCATGGACTTTTCATAATTATCATTTTTGTTATTTGTCTTCTGTTTTGAAAGATAATTTCCAGGCAGGTGCTGGTGGCTCATGCTTGTAATCCTAGCTACTCAGGAGACTGAGAGATCAAGATCATGATTTGAAAACAATCCTGGTAGGAAAGTCCATGAGACTCTTATCTCCAATTAACCACCAAAACATATGAAAGTGAGTCTGTGTGACTCAAATGGTAGAATGCTACCCTTGTGCACAAAAGCTCAGGGACAGCACACAGTCCCTGAGTTCAAACTTTAAAACTGGCATTCAAATAATAATAATAATTTCCATTCCAAATGCGGTGGTATGCAACTGTAGTCCTAATTCTAAGATGAGAAAACTGGTTGAGCCCAGTAATTCAAGGCCAAGTTGGAAATTATAGACATCTGTCTCACAAAAAATGTTCCATGAGATATTTTGAAGTAGGGCCCAGGAAAACCATTTTTATATTGATCATCTCTAAGAGGTATTTGTTAAATGAGTGGATACTAGGATAAACATCTTTCACATTAGATGTTAAACGCTTCAGTGAAGATTTTCTAAACATAATACTCCTGAATGTTTTTCAATGACTTTCCTGTTTCAGTATTTGGAATCATATTGCCAAATTGAATCCAGACATTGCTTCTCAAATACAAGATACACACACACACACACACACACACACACACACAAATGCATGCACACATGCACACACACCCCCACATACACCAAATATACATATTCTATGCGATAATTCAAATCAAAGGTGTGATATAAGAATGTGCTTCTTTGGCTAGTAAGCAAGAATAACTTTTTATAAGTTTTGGTATTTATATTAACCTTTTCTCTTTTAATGGAGTAAACATCTCCTTTTCCCACATATCTATTGACATGCTAATAATTATCAATTGATTTTAAAGGTTTGTTGAAGACTTTAGAGATTTCTGTTAAAAATATTTTGGCATCTGGAGACAAGCAGATTTTCTTCTTCTTCTTTCATAACTTGGATGACTCACTGTTTTTTCTTGTCTGATTGCTCATTTTATGATGTCCTATAATATTTTTGAATAGAAGTGGTAAAAAAATGCCCTCCTTGTATTATTTGTGGTTTTAGAGAAAACACTCTCAACTTTTCACCATCCATAGTGATGTTAACCTTAGACTTGGTATGTATAGAGTTTGTTATGTTGAAATCAGTACCATCCATATCTACCTGATAAAGATTATAAGCCTTTATTTACATTATCACAAGCCATTTGATTTCATCTTAATTTGACAAATCGTATAACTGAATCATAGAATAAATGTACCTTATTAAGTCATACAGACTTGTACCGAATTCTTGATCCTTAAATGCTTAAGTCATTATGCTATTGTTTCTTCTGACAGAGTGAAATAAAGCAAGTCTCTGATAAACAAGGCCTAGTAAACTATTAGAGAAGCTGGGTATGGTCACTCACACATGTAAATCCTTGCAACTCAGGAGATCAGCAGGATTGTGATTCTAGGGCATCCTGAATAAAATGTTCATGAGACCCCATCCCAACAGAAAAAGCTGAGCTTGGTGGCATGTGCCAACAGCAATAAATGCAAAGCGAAGACCATGGCCTAGTCTATCCCAAGAAAAATGTGAATCCCTGCCTCAAAAAAACTATAGCAAAAAGGGTTAGAGATGCAGTTCAAGCAATAGAGCACCTATCCAGTAAGTGTGAAGGCCTCTGTTCAAACCCTAGTACTGGTTAGAAACTTCTAATTGCAGGAATTAGAAGCTTCTAATAATTGCAAGAATGTTTAACTTTACTAGGGAAATGGTAGTGAAAAGAATTCTATTTAATGATGCATAGAAAGTGATGATGAAGGGAAAGAGAGGCATACATTAGGTCTACTTATAAAGTATAGCTTGCCAGTTGCCACTGGCTCACTACAGTAGCTACTCAGTAGGCTGAGATCAGAGGATCATGGTTTGAAGTCAGCTGGGACAGTAAAGTCTACAAGACTATTCTCTCCAATGAACCACCAATAAAAGCCAGAAATGGCCAGGCACCAATGGCTCATGCCTGTAATCCTAGCTACTTAGGAGGCTAAGATCTGAGGATCATGGTTCAAAGCCAGCCTGGGAAGGAAATCCTGAGACTCTTATCTCCAATTACCACCAGAAACCTAGTGGTACTGTGGCTCAACTGATAGAGTACTAGCCTTGAGCTGAAGAGCTGAGGGACAGCACCCAGGCCTAGAGTTCAAGACCCACGACCGACAAAAAAAAGTCAGAAATGGAGCTTTTGCTCAAGTGGTAAATCACTAGGCTTGAGTACAAAAAGCTTAGGCCCCTGAGTTCAAGCACCAGGACCAGCACACAAAAATGTATAGCTAAACAGTCTGTTATGCTGTTAAATGGGGTAAACTACATTAAGATTGTATAAATATAGGGTCACTGGAAATACATTCTGCCTCTAACTCAGTCTTGTGACATGATCAGTGAAGGAGGAGATGTCAAAGTTTAGCAGTGAAGAGTTCAGATGTTGCTGTCTGTATTCCCCCAGATCCTGTACATATTTGAACTACATTGTGCAACTAAGTGGTTCATCTTTTAAATAGCACTTAACATATAGAACTTAATAATATCGAGCATAGCTATCCATTCCGCTCTCCTTCTGTTTTAACTTTCTCCACTGACATTATATACACTAGACCACATTATAGATGGAAGCAAAATGCTTGTCACATACTGATAGTGATATACATATATATATGGCAAAAATTCAGAAACCTTTAAGCACATGTCAAGGTGTCATGGAAGAGACATCTACTAGTCTATTCCTGCAATAAAATATGAGAACATTTATCATTTATTTATGGAGATATTACTCCACATTGGTAAAAGTAGGTTCTTGTCAATGAAGTTTGTACCCAGATAATATACTTAAGTCTGAGTTTTCCTGCTCTATAAGAAGTCCTAGTGCCAGCGCAGAAACCCAAAGAACAGTCTTACACATATAAAGAGAGAAATAGGATATTTATCCCTATGCAATAAATTTAAGCCATGAGCAACACTGGAACAAAGCATCTTTCAAAATGCATTATCGGTCAGTTCCAAGTAACATTTATTATACCATATGGTAGACTGAATAATGGTCCCCAAAGGTTTCCTAAAATATGCTCCCTAATACCAAGAACCCATGAGTATGTTATATTGCATAATTTTTAAAAAGGTCTGAAGAAGGATCTGGAGATAAAGAAATGATCCTGAATCATTCTGGTCTCAGTTGAACCAAAAGCATCCTTAAAAGAGTGACGCAGGGCACTGGAATCAAATACAGTGACAACTAGGGTTACACCATGGGGGAAGAACATACAAAAGAACCAAAAAACCACATAGTATATTAAAACAACAGGGACAAAGGAGAAAAACCTTCTTCTGTCCCTATCTTGGAGTTCATTTCACTTTGCATCATCTTATATGATCATATGTACATAGCTTTTGACCTTTTCTGCTTGTCTGGTAAAATTATCCTAGACATATACTAGTTATTGCAAATAAGGGAAACCATGGGACCTATGTTTCTTTGGTTTTCTGACTTACTTTACTTAATATAATGAGATGTACATGACAATATGTTGAAAGCAAACTTTGGGGAGGTGGGGAAGAAAGTGATAGTAGGGGAAAAACAAAGGAGGGGGTAACTGCTCAACAGGAAATGTACTCATTCCCTTACTCATGTAACTGTAACTCCTCTGTACTGTATCTTTGCAATAAAAAAATTGCAAAGCAGGGGAAAATCAGAATTAGAAGGATGAAATATGAGGGTAGAAACAGAAGACCTGAGAAGAGACATAATTGCTCATTTTGAAGATGAGGAAAGGGTGATGATTTCACAGTTGTTGTGGCCCTTTGTAGCTAGAAAAGACAAACAAATAAATTTCCCCATAGGGCTCCAAAAGAAGTGAATCTGATTTCAGATTTCTGACCTCCAAAACTATAGGAGAATTAATCTGTTTAGGACACTAAAATTTTAGTAATTTGTTACAGCAACAGTAGAAAACTTTTATAACTAGTAATCAGCTCTATTATGTATGGCAAACAGTGATAACATTCAGTTGTTTTATAGAAACTCTACCTAACATCATCCTAATAATGGAATATAATCAACCAAATATTAGCAACTATCTTTAATGCATGTAGTTTTTCATATTTTCAATTTTTGTCTTAGATGAAGGAACAAAGTAACAGAATAAAGAACCCGGTAAACTATCTTCAATCCTAACATCTGTGTTGTTCAGTCTGATAACCACATGTGCCTATATATATATACATATATATCTGTGTGTGTGTGTGTGTTAATTAAATGAATTAAATTTAAACACAAGCTCCTCAATTGCAGTAGTTCTGTATCAGGAGTTTAGTGAACCTATGCAGCTTGTGACTACCACACTAGAAAGCAGAATTACAGAATATTTTTGTTATGCTTCACTCTCTGTCTCACTAATACACACATATGCACACACACACATACTTCTCTCCTTCCTTGAGAAAGAGCGGGCAGGGTAATACTGGAAAGCAATTAAACAGTTGTTAATTCTTCAAAGAAAAATTAGTACAACTTTCTCTAGTTTATAGAAAAATTGGTCTATAAATGAATTAATGGTGAGTTTTTAAATTATACTCTCAGATCTTAAATATTAGGCCTCTTACTTTTGTTTATATACCCAGAACTAGTGCTCAAATTACATTCAGAGGACTCTCTGAGAAGTAGGCAGAGCTAATATTCTGCTTATAGCCAAGACTTTTTTCATCATAGTAATATCGATATTAAGAAAATATTTGCAATTGCAATAGTATAGAAAACTTATTACAAGTTTAGATTAAATAAAGGAGACATATAATACTGCTTCTGAGTCTCAGAAAAGCTAGATTATGCTTGGCGCTGCTGGCTCACGCCTGTAATCCTAGCTAGTCAGGAGGCTGAGATCTGAGGATCGCAGTTCAAAGCCAGCCCAGTCAGAAACGTCCATGAGATTCTGATCTCCAATTAACCACCAGAAAACCGGAAGTAGTGCTGTATCTCAAGTGGTAGTGCACTCACCTTGAGCTGAGGAGCTTAGGGACAGCCCTCAGGCCCAGAGTTCTAGCCCCACGAGCCACCAAAAACAAAAAAGACAAAATTAAAGCTAGATTGCTATAGATATTGAACATGGCTGCTCAAACTGATGACTACAGTGTCTTGAGCAGGAAATGGGATTTCAGGCATGGGGAGAAAAACCATAAAGTTTTGCTGAGGTGGAGGAGGTAAAGAAATCTTATAAAGGAAAAAATGCAGACAAAAGAGATGACAATGCTCGATAGGAAATGTACTCATTACCTTACGCATGTAACTGTAACCCCTCTGTACAGTATTTTTACAGTAAATAATGTATTTAAAAAATATGATGAATATTTAAAAAATAAGACGAGTTTGTTAACAACACTGTCATAATACAAAAGCAGCCTGTACCCAGACTCCTAAGGTCTTCTGAAAAAGTTATAAACAAGTAAACTGTTTCCATTGATGATCCACCTACATGCTTAAAGGAGAAGTATCCCAATTGGTGCAGGCTACCAGGCAACCAGAGTTTGACTCAAGAAGTGTAAAACAAAACAAAACAAAAAGCCAGACACTATTGACTCATGCCTGTAATCTTAGCTACTCAGGAGGCTGAAATCGGAGGATCATAGTTCAAAGCCATCCAGGGCAGGAAAATCTATGTGACACCTGTCTCCAATTTACCACCAAAACATCTAGAAGTGAGTCTGTGACTCAAGTAGTAGAGTGCTACCCTTGAGTGCAAAAGCTCAGGATAACTCCCAGGCCCTGAGCTCAAGGCCCACGACTGGCACAAATAAAAGGTGTAAAAATATTTGTGATCCTAAAGGTCCAGTAATTATTTTTCTCTTTCACATATTTTTTATTATTTTTATTTAAAATATCTGTTGGGATATAGAAAACCTTGTTTCTGAAATCAGATTTGTATTTGCTGTGTAACATATTGCCAAGTATTTTTATTTATTTATTTATTTTTGTGGTGTTTGTGCTAGTACTAAGGCTCTTCTGTATTAGAAATAGTGTCTTTATTCATTCATTCATTCATTTACTTAGTGTTAGTCCCAGGGCTTGAATTCAGGTCCTGGGTTGGGGTGTTTCTGTATTAGAAATTTGTGTATTTATTTATTGCTAATACAGGGCTTGAATTCAGGGCTTGGGTTCTGTCCTTAGCTTTTTCATGCAAGGCTCGCTAGTACTCTACCACTTGAGCCACAGCTCTACTTATGGCTTTTCTTGGTGGTTAACTAGAGGTAAGAGTCTCATGGACCTTCCTGCTTACTCTGGCTTCAAACCATTATCTGGATTTTTGTTTTTATACTTCTTAAGTCAGTCTCTGGTGCCAATTGGGATAATTTTCCTTTGTACTTATAGGTAGGTCGTCAACAGAAGCAGTTCACTTTTTTATGGCTTCTATAGAAGACCTTGGGAGTTTGAGTGTATGCTGATTTAGTAGTATATTTTAGTTTTCTCAGCCTCCTGAGTAGCTAGGATTATAGGCATAAGTCACCAGTGCCTGGCACAAAGCCTTTGTTTGAATGATTCTGTTAGCCTGGAAAATAAATCACTTAATTTATGACCTTCTGTCATCCATTTCAATTACAAACTATTTGAAAGTATTTGTAGGAAAATAAGACTAATCACAGTGCCTTAGCCAACAGCATGTGTGTCCTTTCCTCTTTGTCTAAGGGTACAGTTTTGAGAGTAACACATGGGAATAGTGAAGAAAAAGACTGGGAAACCCCTATAACATTAGGATTAACAAAATTAATCCTGTTACTAAACAGAACAACAGATTTGAATCTGTGTTTTATTTTTCATGTTATTATGTAGATAATTAACATGTCTGAGGGTTTACTGTGACAATAATTGTAAGTATAATGTGGGAACTAGATAAGCAGGCAAGATTTAATTTGACATGTAAATGCATATCATATTTAGATAATATTAATTTTAAATAGATGAATTATACATTTACTCCATGAATTATTATTGGTCATAATATTAAATTATTTATCAGCTTATGCTCTGGCGAATACCACAGACTACATATTAATTTTTGTAGTTTGTTGTTTAATTTTGTTCACAAAGATCAAGTTGTGTGTGTGTGTGCGTGTGTGTGTGCGTACCCTCTTGTGTGTGCATGTGCATGTGTGCATGCACACACATAAGCCATTCCTGGGGCTAGAATTCAGGGCCTAGCCACTGTCCCTTAGCTCTTCACTGAAGGCTAGCACTCTACCACTTGAGCCACAGGTCCACTATAGGTTTTAGTTGGTTTATTGGAGATAAATCGGGATCCTCAAATCTCAACCTCCTGAGCAGCTAGATTTCCAGGTGTGAGCTATGGCACCTGGCCATCAGTTACTCCTTTATCAACCTTCACTTAACATTGTCTTCCTAAGGATAAAGAATGTATTTCATTTTCAAAGCACTTTTATAAATAAAAATAATCCTGCACACTAAATTCTTGGGTTCAGAAAAAGTACTGAATAATTACTTCCTAGAATCTCATTGTAAACATGAGTGACATAAATTTATCCTCACTAAATATATAAACTAATTTTTCCAAATTTTTATATTCATTTTTATAAATGTCTTATTTCATATATATTTAAAATTATCTAAATAATTTTATATAAACCAAATCAGAGGTCATGCCTCATTCACCAAATTTTTCCCCCTTTTTTTGAGCAGCTAATGTGAAGAATGACCTAGAGTTCAAAAATCATCATTAATGAAGCCCATCATATCATTTTTCAGAATACATTCTTAAAGACAAATGAACTCTCAGGTCAAGGACATATATTTTCTCCCATAATTTATTATGTAAATAATTATTATGTTGATACTTACAATTATGTTTAATAAACATATTTAATTGCCTAGATCATATGTTAATAAAAATAAATCATTTTAGATCTGTGAGAAATTTAGTGTAATTCTAAGACAATGATTTCATGCAATTAGAACACTGAATTATAGAGCATATGTTCCAACACACACAACCTTTAAACTGACTGAAAATTTTCAAACAACAGAACAGGAAGAAATCAAAATAGTATTGTTAATTTTTGGTACCCTATATATGTATCCAGGTATCTGGTGTTTATCATGTACAGGAATTGTGTCCCTATTCAGTAAAAATTTTTGTCTTAGAGAACAGACTTAAGTGCAGCAACAATCCCGTTTCTTCTAGAGTTGATTTAATAAAACATTTCTACTAATAACTCAGTTCAAAATGCTTTTTGGCTTTTTTTTGAAATTAAAGATGAGCTTGAATACCATTGGAGAAGAGATATGAGCATAGTTTTGATGATATTTATTACAGATAAGTAAAATAGAGTCATAATGCCAGTCCTTAGTGTTGTTATAAAATTTTTGGTTCTTTTTTATTCTCTTTTGTCTGATCCAGAGACTCAAACTTGGTATCTGATGCTTATTGTTCATTGTTAGGTGCCCTACCACTGAGCTACACCTACAACCCCTAGGTTTATTTTTTGCCAGTCTTGTGGCTTGAACTCAGAGCCTGGTCCCTGTCCCTGAACTTTATTGCTTAAGACTAATGTTCTGTCATTTGAGCTACAGTTCCCCTTCTGGCTTGTTTTTAGTGCTTAATTGGAGATTAAGTCTTATGGACTTTCTTGCCTGGACTAGCTTTGAGCCATGATCCTTAGATCTCAGTCTCCTGAGTAGCTAGGGTTATAGGCATGAGCCACTAGCACCCAGCTAGTATTGTTATTTTAAAAAATGTATGCCATGGGTACATAATCTAAAATTGATTTTAGCAATAAATTTAAATCAATTTCAATAGAATGCAGTTTGAAACAAATGGGATAGTTATTTTATTGCAGTGATAAAAAACTAAGTGTTCACTAAGGGTGAGGTCAGCAGACCTTATATTGTCATTGCTGTTCATATTATAGATTTTTAAAATAACATATCAGTTTTGTTCAAAAATAAAATTTGATTCACATAATTTTTATACAATTAACTATCTAATAAGCCAGCGTATCAGGTGCATATTAAAACCTGGCACCAGAAAAAAGAACTAGTGTTTAGCACACACTTTGAAAAAGAAATTCTTCAAAGGAATTTTTAAACAAATGCTGACATGTTACCTAGGTTGAAAAAAATCTAAATCGGGAACAGGGACAAGCGGGCAAGTCAAATGGAGAAGATAATCCTCCAATCAACCTAGTTAAAGAGAACTTTACCTAAACATTGTTTCAGGTTGTCCATGATTGGTTTCTGTAACATTTTTAGAGCTCTGATGAAACCCAGATTGCATTTCTATCTCACAAATAAGATATCTCTTTTCTAGATGGTACCAAAGTCTTGCATACTTTTCTCTCCCTCCCTTACTTCATTTCCTTTTTTTTTTGTATGTCAGCATCTTGCAATGTAGTCCAGACTGGTATCAAACTTACATAGCTTAGCCTGGCCTCAAACTCATTATGTAGCCCAAATTAGACTCAAACTCATGCTCTCTTAGCCTCTCTCTTTAATCAAAACTCACATTTATTTTTGTATTTACACTGATTACTTTTTTGCCTTGTATTCCAAAACAGTATTTTGGAGTGTGAAGTATTGAACTTACCACCAGAAATACATACTGAAATAGTGGGCAGAAAATGGGTGGCATGAGGGCTGTCAGGTAGGAGTGTGACAGTGTAAACTCTAAAGGAATTCAGTAAGCATCTAATCCAGCTCTGCTGTTTACCTTGAGAAAATTGAAAGTTGTCTTCAGAGTGACTCTTATAAAACTCTTTACGTAGAATTTAGGTTTATAATCAATTTAAATCACTTGGCAGAGTGGTAGGCAAAGATTGAGTCTGTAATGAAGTTATTACTAATTTATTTGACCTAAGATTGTAACACCCTTCCTATACAAAATTTAACTTTAAAAATATCTTAAAGATTTCACGAAGTCTAAAAGATGTAGCACAAGTACAAGGCTGCTGAGCAAGTACAACTGAGTAGGGTTTCCCAATTACAGCATATTAAATCATGTCGGTATGGGGTTGTTCTCCAGCTCTTAACTCACAAGCTCCTGATTTGTGTCAAGGGCCAATGTCCTCCGTTCTAAGTACCTTTCCATTTCAATTATCCTTCTTCATTTATTCCATCATTATTGAAAATTGAGCCTTCCTTTAAGTTTTAGAAATTATCTACCAAGCCAACTAATTAGTGTCTTTTTTGTTTGCCAGTCCTGGGGCTTGAACTCAGGTTCTCAGTGCTGTCCCTGAGCATTTTTGCTCACAGCTAGCACTCTAGCACTTAAGCCATGGCTCCACTTCTGGCATTCTGTGGATTAATTGGAGATAAGTCTTCTAGACTGTCCTGCCCAGGCTATTTTTTTGTCAGTTGTGGGGCTTGAACTCTGGACCTGGGTGCTGTCCCTCAGCTCTTCAGCTCAGCTCTTCAGCTCAAGGCTAGCACTCTACCACTTGAGCCAGAGTGCCACTTCCAGTTTTCTGGTGGTTAATTGGAATAAGAGTCTCACAGACTTTCCTACCTGGGCTGTCTTTGAACCACAATCCTCAGAGCTCAGCCTCCTGAATAGTTAGGATTATAGGCGTGAACCACTTGTGCCAGGCCCAGGCTGGTTTTGAATCTCAGATCTCAACCTTCTTAGTTGCTAGGATTACAGGTGAGAACCACTAGTACCCAGCTTAAAATGTCCTTTAAATTGATCAGAATATGACTAAACCACTCCATAATAAATGTGACAGGTCAGAAGTTTCTTGGTAGCTGAAGGGACTATCACCTCTATCTCTCAGGAACTTCCTGAACAATATGTGCATGGTTTGTGCAAGTGTATTTACGTGCACTGGCACAAGTGCAGAGACTCCTTACATTTCTACCTCAGATGAGTATTGCAGTTCCAAAGGAACTGTTAAGATTTGCTTCCTATTAGGCACTAAGACCCTTAGTCAGTGGCACAAGAGGATCTAGCCCTTGCTCACCATGCCTAGAGTGCAATCTAGCCCACCTCAAAACCTCACTTAAATTATTTCACATAGACAGAATTGTAATCTCTGAATGTTCCATATTACCTTGATCAATTTACACTTGGCTTCCATCTGAAACCTCTTTTCCTCATCCCTCCTTCTTGTCCTTTCTCCTTTAGACACTACCTCATCATCTTGCTTATAAAATAGCAGCCATTTGACTCTAAAAGCCTATGGGCAGATGTACTGTTGGGGGCTTCAAGTAAGGCTTGGAGAAAACTACTAAAATAATAAAAAAAGTAAGAGATTTAATTCTTATAACTTAATTTTCTTTTTTAACAACTTTGTCTCTTATAACTTGACTAACCAAATTCAAATCCATTACATTTACTATTACTAGAAATGAGCAGAAAGAATACAGTCAATTATCAGTTAACCAATTTATTTTTGTCTCAACATTTTGTAATATCAGCTGTTTTCCAATGTTTTTTTTCACTTGTATGGAAAAAATTCCTCTTCAAATGTTACTTTATGTTATAATAAAAGGACAAGTTGCCCATTTAAGACTAACAAAACTATTAAGCTTGATAAATAACAATAAACATGTCATACATTATGTTAACAAGCTATAACAAATTAACCTTCAAATGAACACTTACAAGTTACACAACTTATTCATATATAATAGGGAAAAAGACAAGTTTTAGTTTCCCCCGCCCACATAGGTTTTTATATAAACAATAAAACTGTAACTTTTGAAACATTTTGAAAAAGAAGTGGATAAGAATAACATAAAGATTATAATCTGAAGTAAAATAAATCTTCAAATGAGTGCACAAACCTTGAGAAAAAAAAAGAACTGAGACATAGCATTAAAACAATGTTATCCAAAGGAAAACATGAAAGGGGACATACATTTTGTTCCCTCTAATTCTGTTCTTCGAACAGGTGAAAACTCACAGACCTAACTAAATTTGGGAGGATGCATGGGACCTAGCATGGGAAGGAACCCTGGCCTGCCCATCAGTGCTATTTTCAGCTTCAGCTCTCTCTTTTCTTTCTTCCTCTTCTCTCAAAGCTTGCTCATACAGGCTAGGGAAAGAACTAGGTTCACTATCAGTGATCTTGGCCAAGACCTCCAAAACTTTCATCTTGGTAGTTTCAACATAGGCTCTGAAACCCCAAATATACTCATAGCGGGGAGGATTACTGCCAGGTACCCGGTAGTATTCCAGGTACCCATCCCGCACCAAATCTTTGGTGATGAGCTTTCGAGGCTCCCCAAAAATTAAATGCTTCCTCCCAGCATATATCCCCAGAGAATTAAGGAATTCCCAGATTTCTTCCTCACTGGCACTATTGCCCCTCATAAAGATCACACCAAGGAGTATCATCACCAGGCCTGTTTTGGGAAATTTGCATTTGCCACTCAGACTGCTGTCACTGGAGAGGCGTAACTTATTGATCAGGGTATAGGTTTCACTATTGGGATTTATTTCTCTCACCTCAATGCCAAAAATCAACTCCAAGTGCTCAGATGCTTTCTTAAAGATCTCAGGTAAGTTCTGTTTCAACTTCCCTTTCATGACCTTTTGCATCTCTGCCTGTGTAAACCGCTCATTCTTTTTAAACTTCTCTAGCATGTACTGCATCAATCTATTTGTTTTCCAATCAAAAGAGTCTCTACATAGGATCTGAGTGGGGCAGACTTCCTGAGAGGTCGTGGGACTTTCCTCATCTGCACCTTTATCAATACCCTCTGCACCCACATTAAAACCACTGCAGCAAGCCCCTGCATCAAAAGATTCATAGGATATTTCTCCCTGAGACTCCTGGGGATTACAGACAGAAGGGGAGCTGAAGGGACCGCCCTCACCAACAGTAGGAAAGGAGGGTGGGGACTCTGCCTCCTCTGCAATGTACTGTGCATTCTCAAGAATCTGTCTTTCAATACGAGCCAGTTGACGCTTGGCACGAGAGCGATGCTTACTCTTCTGTCCTCGTGGCATGATGACTCCAGTGAGCTCCTGAGGAGACCTGAAAAAAAAAAAACAACCTAGAGTAGAGAAATGACAGCTTGTGACTACCATCATCAGTGGGAGGGTAATTTGGCTTTACCTTGGCCCCTTCTTCAGTTTTCTGCAATCACACTGCTTTAGGAACTCACCAGACTCCTCTTCTGTTCTGTCCCTGTGTCCTGAGAATCCTGTGGAGGAAGTTAAGAAAATCTTAGGTCACTGCATGACACTAGGCTTACTTGTTGGCCTATAGTGGCTGGCAATGGGGCTTTGTTGTTCTGGATTTAGAACAGTGTTGATTTATATTTATCTATTTTTGGCAAGAAGTATATCTAGCCCCCTTCTCTCTGTTTCTCTGAAAATAACATTACCAACTTTACGTCCAACTCCCAGTAAAGAAGCACATTGATACAACAACATCTTTCAGGGATATTCTGGATTCCTAGACAAGAGGTAAAATATTTAAGGACCCTCATTGCCACCTGCCCACAGTGTAGTCCCCATAATGAGTAGAGTCATCATCTTGAATTTTTGCATGATTTGAGAATTTTGCAATGTTTACCAGTTTCCATTTTCTTAGAGGAAATCCCCTAATGCTCTAATTCTGCAGAAGGCCAAGTAAAGAAGCACACATATTTTTCGATCTGCCTGGATCAGTTGGAGAACTGTCATAGTTGGAATTCCTTATGTCCCCCTCCAAACTACTTTTGAGTCAGTTATCACGGTTGGTCTCTCTCTCTCTCTCTCTCTTTTGTTTTTGTTGGTCCTGGGGCTTGAACTCTGGACCTGGGCGCTGTCTCTGAGCTCTTTAGCTCAAGGCGAGCACTCTACCACTTCAGCCGAGCGCCACTTTCTGGTTTCCTGGTGGTTAATTTCAGATAAGAGTCTCACGGACTTTCCTGCCTAGGCTGGTTTTGAACCTCAATCCCCAAATAACAGCTTCCTGAGTAGCTAGATTACAGGTGTGCACCACCACTGGCGACCAGCCGATTGGTCTCTTTTAAGCTCCACGGTATATGATATTTACTCATCTGATGACCTTATTCTACAAGCCACAAACCAAGACCTTTATTTCTTGAGCCTTCCGGGGGAAGTAAATGGCCTTTAGTCCTAAATAAAATATTCCCGGACTTTTCAGACTTAATATAAGGAGGAGGAGCCCAAGATGGCCGTACTTTCAAGGAATCGGCACCATGCAATTTTCATAGATTACACAGGATTCATTCAGCTTTAACTCAGATTACTCACAAAGGCCCCCGAAAACACTTGAGAAGTCTCTCACTTGACTTGAAGTCACAATGCAACAGCAAGGCACCACACCTTAATATCTGGAGAAGCAGCAGTCACGATCTTTCACATCTGACCTTCCATCGCCTGTCTCTTCCCACACCAGTCCTCTACTTCCGGCCCCCACTTCCGGTCCTCCTACTTCCTCTGCTCTTTTTGTTCCCCCGCTTTCTGTCCCCCCTCTTTTGGTGTACCCCTCCTGGTATTCCCCTTCCGGTGTTGTCCTCCAGGTTTTCCCCACCCAGTCTTCCCCTTCCTTGGAGAATTTCATGATAGGAATAGAACCTCACGCATGGAACTGTCCCAGGAGAGTTCCGAGAAAAATGGCAAAAATTATTTTTCTGGCTTTGCTTCTAGTGAGGACAGCTCTTTCCTGGATGAGAACAAAGAATTTCTTTTTCTGGAGAATAGTGAATCTAAAGTAAGATGGATCCTTAGCATAGCTGTTATGCAGTCCTTCCAAAGGTTTGCGCCTAAGAGCCTAGGTGTTTGGAGAAATGTGTGAAGAAGGTGCTTCAAAACGAACCCAGGCAGGAAAGTCTGTGAGACTCCAAAAAGCCAGATCTAGAGATGTGGCTCAAATGGTAGAGAGGAATAAAGCTCAGGGACAGTACCCAAGCCCTGAGTTCAAGCCGCAGAATGGATACATACATATACAGATGAGCAAACACGCAAAAATGTTCCACTAGAGTTGTATTTGGTTTCTCCTCTTTTGTGAATGGCACCCTCAAGTCTGTTGTCTTGACTTTTTTTTTGGTGCCAATACTGGGGCTTAAATTAAGGCTTGAACATTGTCCCTGAGCCCACTAGTCTGACAACTTTGGTTTTCAGTACTGAGGGTTGGGGTTTGTTTGTTTTGGGGGTTTTTTCTTTGCATTTTTTATTGTTATTGTGAAGGTGATATGCAGAAGGGTTACAGTTACACAAATCAAATAAAGAATACATTTCTTTTTGAACAATGTCACCCTTTCCCTGGCTCTCTCCGTTTTATCCCTCCAGGCTCCACCCACAAGTTTTATAATTAATTGTCAACATAGTGTTTAGTGAGTACCACTGCTACATTTGTACACCCTTTGTCCCTCCATTTCTGTGCTGGCCTTACCCTCCCCAAGACAGATAATGGAACAAACAAGACAAAGGGAAAAGAATTTAAAAAGTAGCAAATAAAAAAAGCTCCTGATAGTTCATTTCAATTAATATTATTGTATGTGATCAGATGCACATAGGTATTGAATCTCTCTGTTACACTTAGTTTCTAAGATTATCCTCCTTTAGTCTTACTCTGTGTGAATACCTAGAGACATGTATAATATATCTTAGTGTATTTTTCTTTATTTTACCCTCCAGTGACATTACTGAGTTTTGAATTTAGGATCACTCACTTTTTATGCAAATATTCTACTAATGTCACTTCATGGTGCCTTTTGCAATTACTTTTCAAATAAGGCTTCTTGTGTTTATTTTTCCATTTTGTTATTTTACCAACTCATTTAGTGATCCTGCTACCCCTGTTTGCAGAGTAGTTAGGGTCACAATTATGAATCACTATGCCTTGCTCTTCCTTGATATAATTAGTGTTTATCTTTAATTTTTCCACAGTTGATTTCTGTCATGCTATAGTGTGTAAATCTCAAAGGAATGAAAATGTGATGTTTTCACAGTATTTTTTCTCCGTGGTAAATACTATGCAATTCTATTTGAGGCTTTTTTCTTTCAATTGTGTTCTTAAGGTGTAATAGTTGTCTCTGTGAGGAACTTGTGCATTTATTAGGTATATTTTGAATACTGTTGCTTTTCTGAAAACTATATTTTTCATTACATGTTCCAATTACTGATTTTGACTAGGCCTGATTCTTCTGTAGAGTTTTTCACACCAAGTTTCTTACACATTTAAATCTTTTCTGTATAAGTTTACTTTTTTCTAAGCATGAACATTTTCGTTATTATTAGTATATACTATTCGTACAAAGCAATGGGTTTCATTGTAACTCCCTGCTCGCAATACTGGGAATTGAACTGAGTTTCCCATATGCATATAAAGTATTTTTACCATATTCACCCACCTTCTATATTTGTCAATCCTGTACTTTTTTATTTTTTGTTCCATTCCTGAGACTTGAAATCAGGGCCTGGGTGCTGTCCCTGAGCTTCTTTTGCTCAAGGGTAATGGTCTAGCACTTGAGCCACAGCTCCACTTCCAGCTTGTGTTAGTAGTTTATGGAAGATAAAAGTCTCGTGACTTACCACACTGGCTTCGAACTGTGATCCTTAGGTCTCAGCCTTCTAAGTAGCTAAGATTACATATATGGGCCACTACTGCCCAGCTCAATCTTTTACTTTTAATATGCTTATAGATTTATACTTAAAGTGGTTTTGTTGTAAACTAGTGCACTTGCATTGAAATATGTTTTGAGTAAGTAAGTAAATTTAGATAACCTTATTAGTGTGGGCCTCGGTATTGGAGTAGTGTTCCTACAACATGCAGAAGAGAGACTAGAACTCTTATTCTTCCCCCTTTTTCCAAGCCCATTTGTTCACTGTTTTTTATCCCTCTCCTATCGTTATCCCCAATGTAAGTGAGCTCAGAGTTAAATAAACAAACCAGGAAGGTAACCTGCTTAGGAACTGAATCTGCTGGCATCTTGATTTGGGACTTCCCAGCTTCCAGAACTATGAGAATTAAGAATCTATTAGATCTACATTTGTCCTTATCCTCTATCACTGGCAATTCCACCTTCAGTCTCCAACAATTTTTAAGACAAAAACAGACCTTTAGGATTTTATTGCTCAGCTATGAGACACCTTCTTGGGACAAGGTAATTATTCAACATCTCCTCCACCCAGGTTACATAAAAATTCCATTGCAATCCTGACTCACAATTATGCAAATCCCAAAAGCCTCATACTGTTCATTTCCACTTAATTGTTTTCATACAAAACACCCTCTTATAGATGATAGTTGAACATTTTCCCCCTTTTGGGGGGGGCAGGTATTGATCCTGGGGCTTGAACTTGGGGCCTGGGTGCTATCCCCTCTGAGTTTTTGTGCACAATGCTAGGAGGCACAGCTCCACTTTTGGGGTTTTTTTTGGTAGTTTATTGGAGATAAGAGTCTCACTGACTTTATTACCTGGGCTGTCTTTGAACTATGATCCTCAAATCTCAGCCTCCTTAGCAACTAGGATTGCAAACATGAGCCACCACTGCCAAGCGAACACTTTCCTTTCAAAATTACATCTCTTTGGCTCAAAATGTCTATAAACAGGGCCCAGGTTGTTACCTTAACATCCAGGTAATCTACATGCTCTTACAAAGAGAATATTCTCAATAAATATTTGACGAATAAGCATTTAGAAACAATTAACTATGCACAATTCTCTTTTTATTTTTAATTCATTCCAAGAAAAACTTTGAAACATTAAATTTTACCAAACAACAGTGCGAGCAACACAAAACTACAAAAATTAAACATGTTTAACTTTTTCCCTCAACTGTATTCCACATTCTTATATTTTCAACAAAATCCCTATGATGATTGTTATATTTTCTTATTTGGACAGTCTTTCAGGTTCAGATTCAACCAGGGAAGAAATAACTTCGGAAGGAGAGAGACCAGGAACTGCAGATGCTTGAGCAGTGGTGCTAGGCTGGCGTACTTCTATGCTCACGGTTTCATCTTTCTCACTTTTCACAACCTCTTCATAGAGGGTGGCAAAAAATGTAGGGGCGGTTTCATTGATCTTAGACAAGAAGTGCAAGACTTCATCCTTGCTGGTTTCAGCATGAGCTTGGGGACCCCACCGGAACTCATAGCATTGAGGATCACTGTTGGGCACCTGCCGGGACTCCAGGTACTTCAACCTCACCAAATCTTGGGTGATGAGCTTCTTGGGTTCTCCGAATACATAGTGCTTCTTCCCATGATACACACGCATCAACTTCAGGAATTTCCAGATATCTTCCTCAGTGGCAGAGTTTCCTTTCAATAATATCATAGCCAGCACATTCATCACAAGACCAGTCTTGGGGAAGCCTTTGCCAGCACGAACTCTCCCATTGTTTGGGAGTCTCAGCTTGCTGATAAGGTTGTATGTGTCAGAGTTCACTTCTCTTACTTCAACTGCAAAGACAGCAGAGAGGTGATCAGAGGCTCTCTTGAAGATCTCATCAAAGTCCTTTGTATAGTTTTGGCTGATGATACTCAACATATCTTCCTTAGTAGTAAACTGCTTCATATTGTACTTGTGGAGTAGTAGCTGTTCTACCATTAGAACTTCTTTGGATACATGATCTAGATGTGTAAACTTATTAGAGTAATCTTCATCAGAAAGGCTTGTACCTTCTTCACCTACAGATGTAGATTCTGTAAGAGACTTAGTGTCAAACACATCCAAACAAGTGGTACCAACAGATTCAGTATCAGAAACATCTTCATCAGTAGAGGCAATAGATGGAACACCAGAACAACCTTCATCAGAAGGAGCCATAACTGGTGGTGTAGAAGCATGCAACTCGGTAGAGGCAGCAGATGTTGAAACAGAAACAGCCATATCAGTAGGGGCAATAGATTTTGCTGCAGAAATACCCACATCAGTAGGTGCAGTAGATGATGGTGTAGAACCAACATCACGTCTACGTCTACCTCTACGAACTGTGGTAGATGGTGCTTCAAGCCCCTGGGGAATGTTACATGACTCAGCAGCACTTGTGGAGGGTGAAGTGGGCTCTGCTGCTGCCACTGCTGTTTGCTGAGCACCCTTAGAACCCTGAGCATGGCCTCGGTTCTGGCGGCGTTTCTCACGAGCATGGAGCTTACTCTTCTGACCGCGAGGCATGATGACCTTTGTTAGGGACAACAGGAAGTGCTATGAGCAGAATAATTGGATTTGCAGGCACCTGTAGAATAAAAAAAATACTGGAAGCATGTTCCACAGGTAGATAGTGAATTAGCTTTAACCAAAAACTCCTCTAGAACTTCCCATAAGCTCATTGCTTTGGTAATTCACATAGCCGCTGTTCTAATCAGACAGGCTGCCTTAAGCCATATCATACCATTCCTGCATGGAGTGGGATGGGGTGTTACTAAATAGGTATTGGTAGGAAAAGACCTCTATTTTGAGACTTCAGGATCCTCCAACGTCATATTCAGAATCATCACATCAAGTATGAGCAAGTTCTGGCTTTTTCTCTTATGCTGCTCTGAAGTTGACCTCTTCAACAAAACTCTAACATGTCTGCCAGGCACCAGTGGCTCATGCTTGTAATCCTAGAAGCTCAGAAGGCTGAGATCTAAGAAACATGATTTGAAGTCAGCCCGAGCATGAAAGTCCATGACCTTTATCTCTAATAAAATAACAACAAAATTAAACAAAACAAAACTGCTGGAAGTGGAACTGTGGTTCAAGTGATAGAGTACTAGCATTCAGCAAAAAAGTAAATGACAGCACCCATGCCCTAAATTGTAGCCCTAGGATGGGCACAAAAAATATCTAACACATCCAAGATCATACCAGAGGAAGTGAAGAAACTTGCCAGCCTGCCGGCTTGTCATGCCTGTTAAAGAAAGCCTCTTGGAGTTATGTGGAGCCCTCTTCATTTTCAGTTACTTGGGTATGTCAGATGCTTTCTGGGAACTTACCTCAACTCTAGTTGGTACCCGCTTCACCTTGTCAATGTATGTCTGTCCCGTCTGTCAGTTTTTGTATCTGTTGGATTAAATGTAAATAAGTGATTAGATATAAATTTTAGCCTCAGGATGACAGTCCTGTTGTGGAAGTTCCAGGATTGAGTAGATGGATGGGCTCTTGATTATCTATTCAATGGTGAAAGGTCCCCTTAAATGTTCTCTTAACTTCTAAATCCTTCACTTAGCATTCTTTCTTTCTCCTACCCATCTCTTGATACTCCTTCACAGAATATAATGGCCACCTTAGCATCTAATAACTGTACAAGGCTTTGAGTAAGGAACTAATTGTTTACTCCCTTCTTAAAGCTGGTGTAAAATAATGGTCCTCACTTTAGTACTGATCAAAGGCTATAATGCTTTAGACCATCTTCTTTACTTTTCCCACCCTTCCCCTAATGGTGCAGGAGAAAAGGCTTACAAGCTGCTTTATGTGAAGCTTCCCTATGCTGATCTGAAGATCCTTCACTGTGACTGAGGCCCTGAGTTTACTGAGACCATTCTTGTATACGTTAGCCCAATAGACTGCTTGGGATCTCCCAGGACTGATAGCAGGGGCTGGCTGTGGGCTGCCTAACTCTTCTGAAAACCCATTCCCTCAAAACCTAAACAAGGTGGTTCTGCCCTTGAATCCCTGTGAACATGGTACTCCTCTTTTCTCCCCCCCCCTCTTTTTCCCTTTGGAGATACAGGGTATTCACTCAAGACCAACTGAGCCAGCCTCCAATCTTAGTTACTATTTCTATTTCTGACTTTAACCTCCACCCCGTTTCCTCCGAACTGTCCTTTAGGCCAAAGTCCTCCATTCTCCATACCATCAAGTTGGGAAAAAAACAAACAAAAAGTTAACATAGACCTACCTCTATGGCCAGGAATAATGAGAGCCACCAAGAGTCTCCATGCAAAAAAAAAAAAAACAACAACAAAACCAACATTTTTTTGCCTTTATTATATTGTTATTTTTTTGAATATTGCTGACTGCGTCTAAACGGAGCCATGTTCTTTTTTTACCTCATGTTCCCGAAACACTAGAAGCGGAATTGGGCAAGGACCCTAATGGGACCGTCTCCTTATGCCCTTTACGCCCTATGAACAAGGACACAGTTTTGGGGGAGAGACAGTGATCCTCTATTTAGGTAAGAAGTTTCTCTCTGTATCTTTTAAGTTCCATACCTTCACTTCTCATAAAAATTGAGCTTTCTCTCAGTCTAACCGGCAACCGCAGTCGGAGCTCCTCACCTTCCTGAAATGGCTTCTCCGCAGGCAGGAAGTGAGGCACCACCAAAGAAAGGGTCCTAGGGAGAGACTGACGCACATGAGCAGCAACTCTATCGCCCCCTCTGTTCTGGTGGATGTGACTGGCCATCTCAGAACATTAAGACTTGATTGGTCCTAGAGTTTAGATTCTTCCCTCTACCCCTCCCTCTGCCACTCCCCCTTAAAGTGAGATCCTAGCATTTCTAGATCCTCCTTCTGAAGTTACCCTAGCCCCCCAGGTATGGCCCAAGATAGAGCCGCTTGACAAGAAAGTATAAGGTCTACAAAACCACAAAAAGGAGAGCGTACAGAAAAAGGATAGGGGAGAGAGTGATGTATTAAAAAAAAAAAAGGCCAGGCACTAACAGAGAAGGAAGAGAGCGATATATTAAAAAAGAAATTAAAATCCAAACGACAGTAGCTAATACCTGTAGTACTAGCTATGCAGGAGCCTGAGATCTAAGGATCATGGCTCGAAGGCAATCCGTGCAGGAAAGTCTAATTAATTACAATAAAATCTGAAGCAAAACTGTGAATCAAATGGAAGAAGACCATCCTTGAGGGGGGAAAAAAACAACCACCCCAATGGAAACCGTCTGTCAGTCATCCATGTATAATAGCAATTTATGGGAAATCTATGACTGGACCCTTGTAGGACTGCATATTCTGAGCATTAAACCAGGCTCTCATCTGGTTTATGGATCACTACTGAAAAATTTACTGTTAAATGCTACATGCATGCAAACTCGAGTTGTATTTTTTACATGGCACAAAGAAACCATGTACGTATGTCTATTGAGTAGTGTGATATGGGCAAGCTAAAGAACAGAGTACACAGAGAAGAGGGGCTTGTAACAGGTGGTGGCCGTAAGATATCTTTACACACAAACTCAGTTCTTTACTGAAAGGATCCTTCAGGACCCTCCCAGGCAACCATGCGGAAGTCAATCAGGCACAGGGAAACATTGTAAGGTTTATTAGAGGGGCTATATCTCCCCGGGAGAGGAAGCACATGGTGTCTACCCCAATCTAAGTCATGGGTGGGTCTGGAGGAAGTGAGGGCGGAAGTGAGGTAAAACGTGTGCGCCGTGGGTCTGGCTGGAGAGAGGAAGTGGCCAGCTGTAGGGCAGAAACTCCTGGACAGGGAGGAGTTCAGGTCTGGATGGAGCTGAGGACCAGAGGTGGGTATAATACTATTTACTTCCTTTTGTTCTAGGGAATATACTAATTATGGAAAATGGGCCGAGATAAATGATTGCATGACATCTCATTCTCTTAAAGTTAACTAACGATGTGTAGCTATGACTATTCTTACCAAATATTACTTTCTTCATTATGATTTTTCAACTCCCTCATTAATTCTGAAAGTCGTATTTCTCTGGCTCTGGATTCATATCCAATACTTTGAGCATATGATCTTTTCAATAAAATTGACTCAGATATAATTTTGCAGTAGTGACGTATAAAGTGAGTAGAGGTAAACAAGGTCAGGTTCTCCATGAGAGTAGGAACAGCCTGGGCTCTTACATTAATTCAGACAAAAAGTCTTTTTAGACCTCTGATCTTCCGGTCATTTACTGCCTTACACATATGTGAGTATTGCTGATTCTTTTTTTTAATCTTTTTAAAATTTTATTTTTACTTCAAAATTCGACTTCAGTACTTGTTTTGCCATTTACCAAAGTTGTATATGAATACAGTGCTTGCTGATTCTTTATTAGTCATTTGAGTTTGATAAACCTTTTTATGCTTATAATACTTGCGTTCTTGCAAAATTCAGAGGCTGAAATTTCAAACTCCTTTGCAGTGATTTGGAAAATGGAGTCTTGAGCAGATAATTCATTTAAATGAAATCATTAGGATGTGATCTTAGGATTGAATTGATGCTTTTCTAAGAAAGGACCAGAATGTTTGAGCACTCTTTCCTCTCCCTCCACAACGTGATCAAGCAAAAAGACTATGTCTACAAGAAAATCATCACCAGAAATGAAATTTGCCTCTAACTCGCTCATAAACTTTTCAGCCACCAGAACACTGGGAAATTAACATTTGTTTTCGAAGCCACCCCATCTGTGGTATTGATATGGACACATGATCTTAGTCAAACCAATTTTGTGAACCACTGGAATATAAATAGTGGGTAGACAACCCCTGTCATGGTGACTGACCACAAGATTTAATGAGCAATAGTTTATATCAACATAATGATACCTTCCCCTATGGACATTTAGTTCTCAAATCCAGAATAGGTTAGAAATTAGGAAGATATGGTACTGAATTTATTAAATAAATTAGATTTTCCCTATTCATCTATTGCAAAGGTTCTTTTTCCACCTGGATGCAGTTTAGAACTCCTAGAATTTTCTTAAGGGTCGACTCTTTGGTGCATTCCATCTACCTTTACCTCTAAACTAGTTCTATTTACATTTATTATTTCCCTTCAAAATCTAGCATTCCTTAGAATTTCAAGATTAAACTCAATTATAATTTCCTTTGCAAGCAATAGGATTTTCAGGTAAACACTGGAAAATACAGTGGCTTCTGTGCATCTCATCTGTGCATAACACATTGTTGCTAGTGCATTGAGACAATGGGAAAGATGCCAGCCATTCTTTCCTATCATGGGCTGGTTGTATACTCTCACATGTTAAAAGTTTTAGAATTTGTAACTCAGAATATGACTATATTTGGAAACAAGAGCTTTCAAAAGGTGATGAGTTTAAAATGAAGCTACTTGGGTAGGCCCTAATGCAGTCTGACAGGGTTGTCACCTAAAGATGTATACATACACTTATAATGTACTATGTGATTTTTTTGTTTCTTTGTATGTTCTTTCCCTATGGTACAACCCCGTTTGTCACTGTATTTGATTCCAGTACCCTGCATCTTGTATATACATTTTTTCTAATTTGGGGAGGGGAAGGGAAATAACAAAATGCTGAAATAAAGATACAGGCTGACCCCTTGTAACAATGAGATGTACAAGACAGTATGTTGAAAACGAACTTTACAACTTTGCAGGGGGGAGGGGGGAGGGAGGAGTTGGGGAGGTGGGGAAGAAAAGGATGGTAGGGGAAAAATAAAGGAGGGGGTAAGAATGCTCGATAGGAAATGAACTCATTACCTTGTTCATATAACTGTAACCCCGCTGTACAGTATCTTTACAATAATATATATATATATATATATATATATATATTAAGAACAAAAAAGATGTATACATACACAGAGGCTTCCTTGTGAAGTGGCAGCAAGAATCCAGCATCTTGCAAAAAAACAAGCCTCTGGAAAAACTAAGGAAGCAGAACCTTAATCTTAGTATTCCACCTGCCAGAACTATGAATAAACAAATAACCAAGCTAGGTGCTAGTGGCTCACATCTATAATCCTATTTACTCAGGAGATTGAGTTATGGAGGACCTTGGTACAAAGGTAACCTGGGCAGAAAAGTCCATGAAATTCCATCTCCAAAATTCTCAGTAAAAAGCCAGGGTGGAAGTGTGTGTCAAGTGGTGAAAGCTAAGCCAAAGACACAGGGGAGCATATGGCCCTGAATTCAAACCCTAGTACTGCCAAAAATATTAAAATGGAAAGGTATGTCTCCCATTGAAGCCTCTTAGACTATGGTATTTTTATGATAGCCCAAACAAGCCGATACATTGTCCTAAACAGAAATTTATTCTTGGTTATATATGTTCCCAGAACAATTCTCGTTTTTTTTTTTAACTTTCTTCTTGTTCTTCCCTTTTCTTCTCTTCTCTTTCTTTTTTCTAAGTTAGGAGAGAGGCTGGTCCAGGCCCTAGAGCTCAGGGCCCTATGTGCTTTTTCTGAGCTTTTACTCAAGGCTAGCATTTTACCACTTAAGCCACAACTCTACTTCCTGCATTTAGGTGGCTAATTGGAGATAAAAGTGTCATAGGCTTTCCTCCCTGTACTGGCTTTGAACAGCAATCCTTAAGTCTCACTCTTGTAAGTAGCTAGAATTACAGACATGAGTCACAAGGACCCAGCCCCAGCCAGATTTTGAAGATCATTATCAAGATGCACTCTATTCATAAACTGACATATTGAATTAGAACCCCTTCATACAAATTAAAGATAATAAAATTATAATACTAACAATAGTATATATAAAAAAGCATGTTTTGCCAGGTGCCATTGCTCAAACTTATACTCTAAGGCTGAGATCTGAGGATGAGGGTTCAGAGCCAGACTGTCAGGAAAGGTATGATGCTCTTATCTCCAATTCATCACTTGAACCTGGAAGTGGAACTGTGGCTTAATTTATAAAGCACTAGCCTTAAGAAAGATAGCTTAGGGATAGCCCCCAGGCCCTAAATTCAAGACCCAGGACCAGCACATGCAAACAAAAAACATGCTACATGGCCTAAAAGTCCATTTGTAGATGAGGAATCTCTGCAGTATACTTGTTTTTTTTTAGTTTTATTTTATTGTAAAGGAGTCATTACAGTACATAAGTAAGGTTATGAGTATATTTTTTGAAGTGTTAACCCCTCCCTGGTTTTCTCCCATTTTCCCTCCCCCTTGACTCCCCTTCCCCCAAGTTGTATAGTTCATTTCCCCAAAATAGTGTCTAGTGAGTATCACTGTCACATTGTCCCACCATTTCTGTGATTCCCCTTCCCTTCCCCAAATCAGATAAACATATACAAGACAAAAGGTACCAAAATCAGAAACAGTGACTACAGGTAGTAACCCAGAGGAGAAAAAATAAGTGAGACAAAAGCAATAACTGTAAACAGTACACTAAAAAAGAAGAAAAGAAAAACAACAACCAAAAAAAACTCTTGTTTCTATGTCAGAGTTCGTTTCAATTTAGTATTTTATATGGTCTTGTATACATAGCTATTGGGACATCATGATCCTCTGCTAGGACTATCCTAAGCATATACAAATTATTACAATTGAGGGAAACCATGGATCCTATTTTTCTTTGGGTGTGGCTTACTTCACTTAATATGATTTTTTCCAAATCTTTCCTTTTCCTCACAAATGGGGCAATGCCACTCTTTTTGATGGAAGCATAGAATTTCATTGTGTATATATATACCACATTTTTTTCATTCATTCACTTACTGAGGGGCATCTTGGTTGATTCTATAGCTTAGCTATGGTAAATAATGCTGCAGTGATTATAGTTGTGCTGGGAGCTTGTTTGTGTTTATTTGGGTAAATGCCCAGGAGTAGGGAAGTTCTATATTTAGTCTTTTGAAGTATCTCCAGACTGGTTTCCGGAGTGGTTGAACCAATTTACAATCTCACCAACAGTGTAGTAGACTTCCATTTTGTCCACATCCCCACCAGCATCTACTATTATTTGTTTTCTTGATAATGGCCATTCTAACTGGGGTGAGGTGGAATCTCAGTATGGTTTTGACTTGCCCTTCTTTTATGACCAGAGATGCTGACCATTTTCTTCATGTGTCTGTTAGCTATTTTTATTTCCTCTCCAGAGAAGCCTCTTTTTAATTCTTTAGCCCACTTATTAATGGGGTGGGTGGTTGAGGATTTTTATTGGGGGGGTTAATTTTTTGAGTTCTAAGTATACTTTAGGTATGAAGCCCTTGTCTGTTGTATATCTAGTGAAGATCTCCCAATCTGTGGGCTTTCTATTGATCTTCTGCAGTATAATTTTGTGGATAACTAAGCAGGCGATACTAGATATGTTAAAGATAAAGTCAATACTACCAATAATTATTTATATGTACTCCTATTTCCACAGTTGGAATGGAAAAATTATTTCAAGCTATTGAGGGTGACAAGCCTTCAAGGGCCATAGGAAATAAGGAGAATCTTCTGGGTGGAAGGCTTGTTCATCAAGGGAAAGCAACCTGTATTGCCCTGGAGAGGATGTAATTTGCTTGCTTGAATAATTCAGAATGTTGGAAGAGATTGAAACCTGATACTTGGGAATATGGCAGATCTTAGCCTGGTCCATTTGATACAGATGGTTCTGAGAGAAGTAGATCTGGAAATACAGTCTAGCGGGAAACTTACAGGCAGAACATTTGAGTTTCTCCAAATATCATGACACTTCATAATTTTGTATCTTAAGTTTTGTCATACCAGTACATTGCAGTTTTCCACTTAAGTTTCTTCTCTTCAATAATGACCTCTATCATCAGATAGAGGCCCTTTCCTTGTTCCACAGCCTTTATAGCCAACCATGATGTTTATTTATATAATTATATCACATTGCTGGAATTGCAGTTTTCAGAATTTCAAACTAACTTGATTTTGGTGCTTTAGGCATTTTACCCTCTGCAACCTGTTATGTCATAGCACATGTATTAACCTATTCTTCATATGGTTGTACCAGGCAGCCAGTTTCTAATCATTTGTGTGTGTGTCTGTGTGTGTGTGTGTGTGTGTGTGTGTGTGTGTGTGTGTGTGTGTGTGTGTGTGTGTGTGTGTGTTTCTGTGCGTGTATTGGTTCTGGGTGTTGAACTAAGGCCTTGGTGCTGTCCCTGAACGTTTTGTTTGTTGGTTTGGCTAAAGGCTGTAGCACTTGAGCCACATTCTACTTTTTGGTGTGTATTTGGAAAGTCCATAAGAGTCTTATGAGCTTTTTGCTCAGGTTAGCTTTTTAACTGGAATCCTCAGATATCAGTCTCCCAAGTAGCTAAGATTATAAGCCTGAATCCCTAGTGCCCATCTTGAGTTTCAACGTATTTATAAGATATTTCTTCATTGCTTTGTATGTCCCTCCCCCACGGTATAACCCCTTTTCACTGTATTTGATGTTGGTATAATTTGTGGAGGGGACGGGAAAAAACAAATTGTTTAAATAGGGATACAGGTGGACCCATTCCAACCATGAAATGTACAAGATGTTATGTCGAAAAATGAACATTACAACTTTGGCACGGGGGTGGGGGGAAAGATGGGAAGGGATGGGAAGGGGAAACAAAGGAAGAGGCAACAATGCTTGATAAGAAATGCACTCATTACCTTGTCCATGTAGTTGTAACCCCTCTGTATGGTATTTTCACAATAAAAATTTTTTTTAAAAAATCTGTGGGACTTTTCATCAGAAGTTTTAAATCATAGATAGGTATTCCCCTATCTAAATACTCTTTCACATTTGTTTGTGGAGGGGACATGGTTAATTAAACAAGACTCTAAACATTCACAAAATAAGACCAAAGGAGGATTTTCTTAGGAGAAGATCACAAAGGCTTAATAGTTATGTTCATATGATCATATAAAACGATAATTATCAAAATGAGCTCCAAGAAATGGAAAAAAGAGGTTTTGGGGGGGCGATTTTGGTCAGTCATGGGGCTTGAACTCTGGGCCTGGGCACTGTCCCTGAGCACTTTAGCTCAAGGCGAGCCCTCTACCACTTAAGCGACAGTACTACTTCTGAGTTTCTGGTGGCTAATTGGAGATAAAAGTCTCTTGGACTTTCCTGCCTGGGCAGGCTTTGAATCGTGATCCTCAGATCTCAGCCTTCTGAGTAGCTAGGATTACAAGCATAAGCCACCTGCTCCCTGTTCACAGTTCTTTTTCCCTTCTATTTTTGTCCTTTTGTCACTGCTTTTGATTTTTGTACCCCTTGTCTTGTATGTAAATTCATTTGATTTGGGGAGGGGAAGGAGAAGCACAGAAATGGTAGGACAAAATGAATTAATTTGGTAGTGATACTCACTAAACACCATGTTGGAAATGGGACTATGTTGGAAATGGAACTGTACAACTTGGTGGGAGGGTATGAAGGAGGGGAAAATCTGGGGAAAAAAACAAGGGAGGAGGTGACACTGTTCAAAAAGAAATGCACCTAACTTACGTGACTGTAACCCCTCTGTACAGCAACTTCACAATATTTTTTTTAAAAAAATCTATGGGAAGAATTTGGAAATATATCTATCATCTCCAGAATTTGATCCTTACAAAGATGAGGTTCTTATATGATGTCTGGGAGAATGGGGCTCAGTTAGCAAGTCTTCAAATTGTAAAGATATAATAATTAGTGATATAATCTTTAAATTACAAAGATTTACTTTTATCCTTTTTCATAATCAAAGCTATACAAAGTACACATATTTTCACAATACTTTAGAATTAACAGAAAGAAATGATCAAAACTAAGACTTAAGAGTTTTTAAGTTTATTTGTATTATTGCATGATCCTAACTATTATTGTGAGATGTTAAGCATTTTCAAGAATACCTTTTTAATGATGCTACATGTTATCATCTAGAGAAAACACTTAAGACAATAGGAGTGGCAGAGAGGCTGCTGGACATGGTCAAGTAACAAAGTTGTCCATAGCATCACTCTTCGTCCTGGCTTTTCTTATTTGCTTTGGCTCTCTCTTCTATGTCTTTTAAAGCTTCTTCATAATGAGTTGAAAATTTTCTAGGATCATTTTTACTAACCTTGGCTAAAAATTCTAGCACTTCCATCTTGTTAGTTTCCCTATAAGCCTTTGGTCCCCACAAAAATTCATAGCACGGAGGATCACTGTTAGGTATTTGTCGGTACTCCAGGTACTGTAAGGTCACCAAATCTTCGCTAACAAGCTTGTGGGGCTCCCCAAACACATAGTGTCTCTTTCCTGGGCGTACATGCATTTGTTTTAAAAATTTCCAAAGATCTTCCTCAGTCACATGGTTACCCATCATGAAAATTACACCTAGTATTGTCATCACAAAGCCAGTCTTGGGTAAACCGTTACCTGCATGGATCCTTCCATTATTGGGGAGTTTTAGCTTGCTCACTAGTTCATACTGGATATTGTCTGTATCTACTCCTTGCACAGTAACCCCAAAGAAAATCTCGATATTTTCAGAAGTTCTCTGTAGGATCTCAGCAAATTCTTCTTCATCCATAGCATCAACAAATCTTATCAGGTCTTCCTTGAAAATAGGCAGTTGCCTTTCAAACCTGTAGAGAATATAATGTTCCATTAAATCTACCTTGTCATCTAAAAAATCATTAAAGTTTGCAGTGCAGGCTGTGGCTGTTGAGGTACTTGGACCCTCATTGTCTTGTTGGCTCTTTTTACGCCTATTAGATCGGCTGCTAAGGAACTCTACAACACTTCTGCTGGGGCTTGGAATAGTATAAGGCTCTTGGGGGATGTTACTTGGCTCAGGAACAGATGAATTCTGGAGATCTTCCTCTGGAGCCACAGAGCAAGGGTAAGGAGGTTCTTCTTCTGTTGCTTCACTTGCCTGTGCTACACTGTGGTCAGAGGAGGTTTGCAGGGTCTCTTGATGTTCTTCCTCAATGCGAAGGTTATTCTCCTCTAGAGACATGACAGCTGTAGTGAGGGACAGATGGTTAACGGAGCCACTCAGAAAGATAGATGTTGATACAGCGAGTGAACCTTCAGCGTGAAGTGTTGGTCATGGCTATCTTCGCAGTATTACAGGAGGGATCTCCAGAAGGTTCTGTGGAGTTTCTGATGTCTTGACTACCACATCCTTTCTGAGAGCTAGGGAAGAAGTTACAGTAAGCCTGAGCCTGCTATCTCTGAGCAGCCTGCAAACCCCGCCTTGTGCATGCCCTGGTGACAGTCATGGCCTCTGTTGCACTGAAGTTGACATCACAGACCTCCCTGGGGCCCATGAGAAGGGGAAAAAGGAGGATCTTTCTTGTCACCCCTAGATGTATTTGGTGCTGAGTGTTAGCAGCAGATGTTCCATCTAGGCATTTTGAGAGGATCATCAGACCTTACACAGACAATACAGTGGCACATAGGTCTTTGATCTTCATCCCTATCATTTGAACATGGTTATACATTCAGACTATCTCATTCCAAGCCTCAGCTTGAGAAACCTTCCCATATTCTTCAAAGACTGAAACCAAAGAAGGGCCTGAGTATTTGCCATCCCTTCAGTTTGTGGTAAACATTCCCCTTTATGCTTGCTTCTATGTCTAGTATGAATTAAATCCTCTGTCTGTTTTTTGTCCTGATATTTTTGCTCTCATAGTCATTACCAAATTATCCTTTAACACTACTAGGGGTCAAAGATGGTCCTCTGCTCTGACTCTGCCTATCCTCCGTCTTACATGGCTGAGAGGATCAAATAGCCTGATATGCCCACATTATTTGATGTGTATTTCCATTAGTTTTCTGAGTACTTACAGGTCTGAATTATCCCAGAAATCACCCTGCTTACCTGACCCAGACACTGCTTTACAAGTCTCTCACTCCTTGATAACATCATAAAAGGAATTATGTCACATGTTGTTACTAGTAACCAGGTATCCAAGGTCTGTCATCAAGGGCAACTTCTTAGCTCTAAGGTTTTAATGCTACAAACTCTTCACTCAGGATTCCCCTTGAGTCCAACCTAGACTAGGACTCTCTTGTTACTACTTCCTCCAGAGCTAGGGGCACAATTGTGTGGCACCCTATCCAGGTTTTTTTATTTTTTATTTTTGGTTGTGGGGCTTGAACCCTAGGCCTGGGCACTGTCCCTTAGCTCTTCAGCTGAAGGCGAGTGCTCTACCATTTGAGCCACAGTGCCACTTCCAGCTTTTGCTGTTTATGTGGTGCTGAGGAATCAAACCCAGGGCCTCATGCATGCAAGGCAAGCACTCTACCACTGAGCCACCTTCCCAGCCCACTCAGGTAATTTTTTTTGACATGTGGTATTACTAATGTTTGTATGGGACTGGCCTCTAAACAGAATGTTCTTCATTTCTTCCTCCTGAGTAGCTGAGGATTTGGGATTATAGATAAGCCAGCATACAAGGCCCTTTCTTTATGTTATCATTAATATTGCTTTTTTTAATTGTTTATTTTTCCCTGTGGTTGATTTTAGTTGTGACATACAGAGTTCTTAGTTTAAGTGTCACCTTTATGGTCATGTAAAAAATAGGAAGTTTCTAAAATGTGTCAATTATGGATACTTAAATCTATATGCAACTCTGTTTGAGATGAGGTATTATGGTCATTTCCAGAAGGAACTTTTGCAATTGGATTTTTTCCCCATAGGTATATTTTGGATCTTTTTCCTTCATTAAAGTTATATTTTCATTAGTTACTGATTTTGTTTGTACAGGTTCCTTTCCTTATTTTCATTTACTGGTCTTACAGAATAAGTATATAGTTTTATGCACCAATTACACCCTTGTAAGCATTTTTCATATGTTTGGGTTTCATTATGATATTTTCATACTTGCATGTAACATGATTATATTCACCCCTTTTATTTTCTTGTCTTGCTTTCTCCTATACCACCTTCCACATCCATAACAGTGTTTCTTTTAGACTCAGATTCCTTTTTCCTTTCTAAATTCCACATGAGAGTAAGCTTGTGGTATTTGTCCAAGTCTCCATTGTTTCACTTAATTTATGATCTCTCCTCACATCTACTTTTTTGTAAATGATACAATTTCATATTTCTTTATGGCTGACTAAACTCTATTAAGTATACTTGTCTTCACTAATTCATCTACTGGTAATAACCTGGACTGATTCCCTAAATTGGCTAATGTGAATGATCCATGGTAAATAAGGGAATGTCAATGTCTCTATTAAACGATCCTTTTTCTTTCTTATGTAAATTTTCATTGTTTATATTAGTTATACAAATATGGTCATGTTTATATTTCTAAATGTGAATGCTTATTATAGTTCTAATTCAGCCTTTTTGTTTGTCTTTCACTTTTCCTTCTCTTCCTTTAAAAAATTATAAATTTAAAATGAGATATTCTGTAAATCATCTTCATTTCTACAGCAAAAATTTAGGGGAGCTAATTCTAATAGTTTATAAAAATCAAACAAAATGAGTAATTCTCATTTTAGACCTGTGGGTCATTGAGAAACACAGAGCATTAAAATGTTATATAACCTAACAATCTAATTGAACTCCTCAAAATGGGATGTGAGTTATATCACAGTGGTATCAGAAAATAGGATAAAGTTTTCCAAAAATTAAAAAAATGTTTTATACTGTTTGCTGGTGGCTTATATCGGCATTCCTATCTATTCAAATAGCTGATATAGAGAGATCATGGTTCAAACCCAGCCCAGGCAACAAGTATCCATTTAAGGATCCAAAAGCTGGAAGTGAAAATGTGGCTCAAGTGGTAATATGCTAGTTTCAAGCACAAAAACTAAGGGAAAGGGTCCAGGCCTTGAGTTCTAACCCCTGGACCAGCACAGAAAAAATGAACAGGTTTCATTATTCTATTTTAATAGATGTATACTAAGTATTTTGCCATATTTAGCCCCCTACACATGCCCTTTCCATTCTCAAACATTATTCTCCCTGCTTCCCATCTGATCTTTTCCTCTATCAGTCCCATCAAGATTTATAGTTTCATTTTCATCGTATACATTGAATCTTTTGACTGTATTTGCCATCTATTCCCCTTTCCATTCATCTAACATAATCCCCAAGAGCATTAGTTTCCACCCTCCACACCCTGCTCCCAGTCAAGACCTATCGTAGCTTCCTGATACTTACTTTGTTAAACTATCAATTTTTCATAAGGGGATACACCACGAGATCTCATGCCTGTATATACTACAACTTTCATCAGGTTTTTGTGTGTGTTTGAGGGTCCTGGGGCTTGAACTGAATGTTGTCCCTGAGCTTTTGTGTTCACGACTATTGCTTTATTACTTTGAGCCATAGTTCCATTTCCAGCTTTTGGGTGGTTAATTGGTGATGTGGCTCAAGGACTTTCCTGCCCAGGCTGGCTTTTGAACAGCAATCCTCAGATCTCAAACTCCTTAGTAGCTGGGATTACAGGCCACTGGTACCCAGCTGTGTTAATTTGTTTTGCAAAAATATATAAAGTGCATAGAAATGAGTTGAGACATTTTATATGTACATAATCAGAATGAAAACGATCTAATAATAAGAGTTAGAGGATGAACAGACCCAGATGAACAGTTCTGGCTTTTCCTCTAACACACTAATGATCCTGGTCAGTAAGTCTTACCTTTCTAAGCTCCTATGCTTTAACATAAAGCAAGATGCTATTATACATTTATAAAGGCTATACAAGGATCAAAGAATTCATTTTTCTTTCTTTAAAAAAAAGAAAAGTTGTAAAGTTCGTTTTTCGACATAATGACTTGTACATCTCATTGTTGCAATGAGTCCACCTGTATCCCTAGTTAAATGGTTTGTTTTTTCCCCTCCCTGCCACAAATTATACCAACATCAAATACAGTGAAAGCAGGGGTTATACGTGGGGGAGGGACATTCAAAGCAACAAAGAAATCATCTTATAAATATGTTAGAACAATTGCATGAAAGGAAAAAAAACAAAAAAATATTTGAATACTTATCTTGAACTTTGGTAGGGGGTGGGAGGAGGATCGGGTGGGGAGGGAGTATGGGAAGGGATGGGAAGGGGAAACAAAGAGGAGGTAACAATGCTCGATAAGAAATGTACTCGTTGTCTTGCTCATGTAATTGTAACTCCTTTGTACAGTATTCTCACAATAAAAAAGAAAGAAAAAAGAAGGATCAAAATTAGAATAAATGATTTTAGTCAGTTTTATTGATTACATATGCACATGACCCTGTATGTGTTTACATAAATGTTTTTGTTTTCAGATTAAGATCCATATATGAGATAAAAATGCACTTTGTCTTTCTTAACCTGGTTTACTCCACTTTATATGGTTTGTCCCCAAATCTATTAATTTCTCTGCAGATGACATGATTTCATTCTTCCCAATGGATGAATAAAATTCTATTGTGTATATATACCATATTCTCTTGATCCATTCCTCCATATGGAACATCTGGACATTTTTTATAACTTATAGTGAATATTGAGTATTTAGGTTCCATTATTAAATTGTTATCTTTCAGATAAATGCCTATGAGTGGAATCACTGCATCATAGAGCAGTTCTATTTTTAATGTTTTGAGAACCCTCCATGACTCCCATGGCAGTTTCACTAAGCTACATTTATAATGTGATACTGACCCTGTTTCCCAGGAGGCACCTACTTTTCATTCATTTATAGGTATATTGGATGTGTTAGGAATTTATTTAAGATAGTTTGTCTTTATATGTATAAGATATCCTGACTAATATTTTATTAGTGTATACTCATCTGTTCTTATACTAGGAATGATCACCTATTAAAATGGTTAATAGTTACCATTTTCTTTTTATATTTTTCAAGAGTTATATGAGGTAGCACATTTTTTTGTCTTCAAATATGATGTAATGGGCCTCCATTCTTGGGTGGATGTCCATAGTATATTTACATGGTGTTTTGTATTTGGACTAGACCTTCATTTTCTACTATACATTTGAACACTGTTGTTTCTTTGCTAAAAGTTCTCCATATTGTTTTGGATTTTATATTTAAAGATGTGATATAAAATTTTCTTAGTGTAAAACTTCTCAGATATTTGCAGTAGTACAGAAAAATTAAATAATAAAACCAATTACCTTTAGATAAAATCTTTTCCTGTCCACCATTTATTATCTTGACATGTTGGTAATACTCCTAGTGGTATTAAATCCTTTTTTCCTTTAAGATATACATAGTTTCATTTGCTTTATATCATCTATTTCAGCTTCTTCTCATTTGTAATTAATAATACTTATAAAACCCTTCAAAGAACTGGCTTTCACTACTTGACTTCACAATTCTATAATTCATCAATTTTGCATTTATCTTCCTATCTATACCTCTGCTTCTTTGTGTTTTATGATATTCATTCTCTAGTTTCTCAAATTGTTTGATATTTTAAGCAGTTTTGTTATGAATATCTATATTTATTGGTAGTTATAGTGGTTGAACTGAGAGCCTATCAATTGTTAGTCTGTCTTTGTGCCACAATCCAGCCCTTCATGCTATTTGGGATAGTGCTATTTGGGATAGCACTATTTGGGATACCTTTATGCCCAGGTAGGCCTATTGCTAGATCCTCATATTTATCCTATCTGCTTTGCTGGGATGACAGACATGTGTAACTATGCCCAGTTATTGTTTGAGATAGGGGATCTTGCTACTATATATTTACCGAGCTGGGCTAGAAAAGTAATCCTCCCAGTTTCTACCTGGCAAGTAGCTGGGTACTGGGGCTTACACTCTTGCTGGGCCTTTTGCTCAAGGCTGGCACTGTACCACTTGAGCCACTCCTCCACTTATGGCTTTTTGATGGTTAATGGGATAAAAGACTCTCATGATCATTTCTGCCTGGGCTAGCTTTGAATGATGATTCTCAAATCTGAGAATTCTCAGAATTCTAAGTATCTGGGATTACAAGTATGAGCCAGTAGTGCCTGACACATAAATATTTTCTTTATTATCTGTAAGTAGATATACAAAGGAGTTACCATTCAACAAATCAGTATATAAATAACAGTACATCTCTATTTAAGTTATTCCTTTTATTATTCCTTATTCCTTCTAACCTTACCCCTCCCATCAATTAAATTTTGTTGGATATGCATTGAATTTTATGACTGTATTCTACCCCAACGCCTTCCTACATAAATATTTTTTGTATATACCAATCCTAGGGCTTAAACTCAGGGTGTAGACACTGTCCCTGTGTTTTTTTTGCTCAAGACTACTGCTTAACCACTGGAACCACAGCTCCACTTCTGCTTTTTTTGGTGATTAATTGGAAATAAGCTTCTCACAGACTTTCCTGCGAGGATAGCTTTGAATCATGATCCTCGGATCTTAGCCTCCTGAATAACTAGGATTACAAGTGTGAGCCACCAACACCTGGCTCTCCATATGTTTTTAATGAAATAAATATTTCTGTCATGAGTACTCTAAGTCAATTAGCATTCCCAAAGTCTGTCATATAAGAAAGAACAGATTTGTTAACTAATTTTTTAAGGTGATGTACAGAGGGGTTACCGTTACATAAGTAAGGTAATAAGTATATTGCAGTGTTACCTCCTACATTGTTTTCTCCCATTCCCCCCCCAGCTCCCATGTCCCCCCAAGTTGTAAAGTTAATTTCCAACATAGTTTTTAGTGAGTATTGCTGTTGCATTGGTTCACCCTTTGTCCTACCAGTTCTGTGATTCTCCTTCCTTCCCCAAGTCCCTTCCCAAAGTCTGATAAACTTATATACAAGACATCAGGTACCTAAATCAAAAACAGTGACCACAGAGAATAAACAAGAAAACAAACAAATAAAATACAAAAGAAATAACTGCAAATAGTACACTAAAACAATGAAATAAAGAAAAACAAAGCAACCACCCACGAAAACCTCTTGTTTTCATATCAGGGAGATCATTTTTATTAGCATCATATTATGTGGTCATATGTACTTACCTATAAGGCTATTGTGAACTATTTATTAAGAAGTCAATTAGGGACTTGGCACAGGTGACTCACACCTGTATTCCTAGGTACTCAGGAATCTGAGATTTGAAGATCATGGTTCAAAACCAGCCCAGGCAGGAAAATCCACGAGACTCTTATCTTCATTAACCACCAAAAAAACGTAAGTGAAGCTGTAGTTCAGTGTTACTGTGCTAGCCTTGAGGACAAAAACTCAGGGTCAGTGTCCAGGACTGTCATACACACAAACAGAAAGAAGTCTATTTTGTTAAATATCATAAATGTTTGAATTTCCGATCTGATCTCTTCCATTACCCATTGGTGTCAAGAATGTGTTGTTGAGTCTCCGTGTGTTACAGTTTTCTATTGTGGCTTTTGGTGTTGAGCTCTAATTTTATTCCATAGTGGTGTAAGAGAATGCATGGAATAATTTCAATATTTCTGACTTTGCATAGACTTGCTTTGTGCCCTAAAATGTGATCTATTTTAGAGAATGATCCATGTGCTGCCAAGAAGAATGTAAATTCTGGTGTTGCTGGGTAGAATATTCTGTAGATGTCTTTTAAGTCTAGTTGTTCTATGCAATTGTTTAGTTTTCAGTTTTCTCTGTTGAGTTTTTGCCATGTAGATCTGTCCAGAGGCGATAGCAGTATATGTAAACCAGGCCTAAAGAAACATAGATCCCACGTTTTCCCTTATTTTCAATAACTAGTATGTGTCTGAGACAAGTAGAAATAGTCAGATAAGTTGATGTTAGGGAAATGAACCCTTAGATATGTATTCAAATGTTTTTTCTTTCTTGCTATTGATGATTTCTTTGTTGCTTTGTATGTCCCTCCCCCATGGTATAACCCATTTTCACTGTATTTGATGTTGGTATACTTTGTGGAGGGGAAGGGAAAAAACAAATTGTTTAAATGGGGATACAGATGGACCCATTGCAGCAATGAGATGTACAAGACATTATGTCGAAAAACGAACTTTAAAACTTTGGCCGGGGTAGGGGGAAATGGGGGGGGGCATGAGGGGGATGGGGAGATGGGAAGGGCTGGGAAGGGGAAACAATGCTTGATAAGAAATGTACTGATTACCTTGCCCATGTAATTGTAACCCCTCTGTACGGTATTTTCACACACACACAAAAAAGTCACCAGCAGTCACTATGTTGGGGTCTATGTGTGTTTTTAGATTAAGTAGTGAGCCGGGCGCTGGTGGCTCACGCCTGTAATCCTAGCTACTCAGGAGGCTGAGATCTGAGGATTGCGGTTCAAAGCCAGCCCGGGCAAGAAAGACCGTGAGACTCTTATCTCCAATAAACCACCAGAAAGCCGGAAGTGGTGCTGTAGCTCAAGTGGTAGAGTGCTGGCCTTGAGCTGAAGAGCTGAGGGACAGCGCCCAGGCCCAGAGTTCAAGCCCCACGACCGACAAAAAAAAAATAGATTAAGTAGTGTTTGTTTGATGAAAGTGGGTGCTCCAGTGTTTGGTGTATAGATATTGAGTATTGTTATATCCTCCTGTAAGAACATTCCCTTTATTCATATGTAATGCCCTTGTCTCTTTTGACCAGTGTTAATTTGAAGGATATTTTATCTGATATAGGTTTGCAACTCGTGCCTGCTGTACCACTAAATGTTATATCTGTTCAAAGTATGCTTTTTTTATTTGATAATATATAGACATATATGGATTTTATAGAATAAAACCATTCATTATTTTTCTATTTGTATGGCATCTTGAAATCAGAACTCTTAAAAGTATTAATCTACAATATTAAAAGTATATAATAATCAATGCTTGCTTGATACTGAGTAAATAGATGGAAATTAGTCTTACTCTTTTAATGACAGCATACATGTTGTTAATTAAAGGAAAAGTAAAAACCTCTATCAGTTATTTTGTACTTCAAATAAATATTATAGCATGGATAATATACTGGCCCAAATAATATTTGTTATACTTGAATGACTTGATATAATGTAGTTACAAGTCAATAGTGATCAGGGACTACAGCATATGTCCATTGATTTCTGTTTCAAGATTACTATCAATGACTTACTCATTGAAACTGAAAGTGTATACCAAGAAGTTTTACTGTTTGTGGGAGGTAAGTAGTAGATTTAAACTTAGAGTTTCATGCTTCCTAGACTGGGGCTCTACCACTGAACCCATGCTTCCAGCTCTGTTTTTACTGGTTGTTTTTGAGATAAGATCTAACTTTTCACTCAGGTGCATGCTTAAGCAGTGATCATCTTACATTATTATTTCTTTCGTTGCTCATATCACAGGCATATGCCACCATTTCCATCTTCACTTCATGGAGATGAAATATCCCAGCCTTTTCTGCCTGGGTTAGCATCCCAATCTCAGCCTTGTGCATATCTTAGAATGATAGATTTGTGCCACTGTGCCCAGATACAGGTAGAGAAGAGGTCCTGCAGACTTTTCTGCTCTATTGACCTTGAACTTCGATCCTTCCATTCTCAGCTTCCCAAGTAGTTAGGATTTCAAATGTGAGCCAACAGCATCTGGTTCTCATACTAAAAAATTTTGAAGCAGTGAGTAAAGGAAGAAAAGAAACATCTAAAATCATCAAGCAAAAAATAAATTTAAAAGCTTAGAGTTTATCCCATTTTGAAAACCATTTCTAACCCAAATATGTGTCATGATAGGAAGAATTCATATCAATAGAAAATGTGAAATGTTTTATAATAACTAAAAGCAAATGTTCATAATTTCGTGAGCTATCTTCCTTTTTGCTCATTTCACTCAAATTCCTCATATGAAAGAGCTGGAAAGTAAATTTTATCAGTGTGTCATTATTTTTGGTATTATTTTCTGACAAATAATGCCCCATAATTGAAAATACCGTCTATCATTCAGAAGAACCCCAGAAGGATATGCATTTGAATCCTGCTTCTGCTGCTTAACTAGCTGTGGGAACACAAGAACATTTATTTATTTCACTAAATCTTGTTACTGGTTTTCTGGAAATGAAAAGTAAATAAGGTCAGTTTTATAGCAATAAGATGAGAATTAAATGTATTATTTTATATTGAGTTTAGTAAATATTAGTTAGCAGTATTTTTCTTTTGCTATTGTTGTTTCTCACCTTTATGCTTGTATCTTCAATGCAACCATGGGCAAGTTACTCTCTTAATGCATGTGTTTCCCACTATGTAAAAGGGGGATAGTAACAATATATATTCACTAGGTCATTTGAAGATGAAATTAGTCAATATATGTAAAGCACAAGTAGAATACTCCTCTGTACACTATAAGATATAAATGCTAAACATTGTCATTTAGTGTTAAATTACATTTTAAAGCATCAGTGAGCAGATACAGGAAATTTTGGAAGAAAAAACTCTTACCATATACTACAAAATCTATTCTGCTTCAACCTATGATTGATATCAGACAACAGTTTTGAATGGTTTTATTTCAATTTTCTGTTTTAAATTTCTGAATGAATTTAAATAAATATGCCCTGGTAGGTGGACTGTATAGAGATAGTAAAACAATGGCTAACAGGGACTCTGGTGGGGTGAGGTATGGGAGAAATAAGCTGGTGTCAGTCAACATGGATTAAGTGTAAGCCAGGCCCAAAGAAACATAGGCCCCATGGTTTCCCTTATTTGCAATATCTAGTATATGTATGAGTCAAGCAGAAAAGGTCAGATAATGTGATGTTAGGAAAAATGAACCCTTAGATATGTATTTTAATGTTTTTTTCTTTCATGCATGTGTTTCTAACGCATTTATAAGATTATTTCTTTGTTGCTTTGCATGTCCCTCCCCCACAGTATAACCCCTGCTTTCACTATATTTGATGTCAGTATAACTTGTGGAGGAGATGGGGAAAAACAAGTCGTTTAAGGATACAGGTGGACCTGTTGCAACAATGCGAAGTACAAGTTGTCATGTCGAAAACGAGCTTTACAATGTTGGTGCGGGGCGGAGGGGGGGGGAAGGATTGGGACTGGGGGGGGGGGGGCTGGGAAGGGATGTGAAGGATAAACAAAGGAGGAGGCTGCAATGCTTGGTAAGAAATGTACGCATTATCCTGCCCATGTAATTGTAACCCCTCTGTACAGAAAAAAAACATGGATTAATTCTCATCCCCAGAGGATTTTCATATTCAAATTACTTAACAGTGACTTATACATGACTCTTTTGAGAATAGTAGCATTGTGTAATAGTGAATAAAGTCTAGAGATCTAATACATAACAGAAGCTAAAGTTAATACCTAATATTATTGTTCTGTTGTTTGCTTTGTGTGTGTGTGTGTGTGTGTGTGTGTGTGTCTCAGTTGGTTGGTTGTGGGGCCTGAACTCTGGGCCTGGGCACTGTAACTCAGCTCTTCAGCTCAAGGCTAGTGCTCTACCACTTGAGCCATAACACCACTTCCGACATTTTCTGCTTATGTGGTGCTGAAGAATCAAACCCAGGGCCTCATGCATGCAAGGCAAGCACTCTACCACTGAGCCACCTTCCCAGCCCCTGTGGTTTGCTTTTAAATAAGTATCACTTTTAGGTTCTCTTAAGACAAAAAAAGAGAAAATAACTACATGGAGATGATAGGTATGTTAATTTGCTTTACTCTAGTAACCTCTCTCTATGCAATATATTATTTTGTAATTACTATATATGTTGCTACATATATGGTATATGTGCTACAGTAAATACTATATATACTAGATTCCTTACATACTAAATTAGTTATATTGAAAGATCATGTTGCACACCACAAGCATATAATGGAACATTTAAAAACGAAATAACAATACAAGCCAAATGCCAGTGACTCATGCCTTTAATTCTAGCTACTCAGGAGGCTGATATATGAAGATTCTGGTTTGAAGCCAGCCTAGGCAGAAATGTCCATGAGATGGGTATCTCCGGTTAACAACCAAAAAGCTGAAAGTGGAACTGTACCTCAAGTGGTAGAGCATCATCCTTGAGTGAAAAAGAAAAGAGACAGCATCCAGGGCATGAGTTCAAGCTCTATTGAACCACAATCCTCAGATCTCAGTTTCCTTGAGTAGTTGAGTATCACTGGTGCCCGGCATGAAGTAATGATTAAAGAAATCATTTAAGATTTAAAGTAATAGTTTTATAACTTTAATATTTGGAAGAAGCTTTCTTCTATTATTGCTTATTAATATCTGTTTACCTAGTGGTCATGTTTATGTCATTGTTAAGTCACTTAAAGATGAAAATTGTGTGTAGTTGAATTAATCTGATTTGTTTACAGCTGACGTTTGTTTCAGAGTTTAGAGAGGCTTTTTGCTCATTAGAATTTACAATACTTTCTTTGTGGTGGCTTCAAAATTAAAGATTTCATAATTAACATCAAAAGGAGATTCTAAGCAAAATGCTTGTTGTGCATGCCTATAATCCTAACTATTCAGGAAGCTGAGATCTGTGAATCACAGTTCTAAACCAGCCCTGGCAAGGAAGTCTGTGAGGCACTTATCTCCAATTAACCACCAGAAAATCTGAAGTGGAGCTATAGCTCAAAGTGATAGAGCACTAGCCTTGAGCAAAAGAGCTCAGGGATAGTGCCCAGGCCCTGACTTCAAGCCCCACAGCTAACAACAAAATAAGAAGGGCGGGGCAGGAGGGTCCTACTTAATACAGTTGTTGTTGTTGATTGGGGTTTTTGTTACCAGTCTTGGGGTTTGAACTCAGGGTCAGGCATGCCCTTGAGATTCTTTTTTGCTTAAGGCTAGCACCTCACCACCTGAGCCAGAGCTCCACTTTTGGCATTTTGTATGTGTATGTGAGGGGAGTAGTTCATTGGAAATAAGAGTCTCACATAATTTCCTGCCCAAGCTGGCTTCAAACTACAATCCGTAGGTCTCATCTTCCTGAGTTGCTAGCATTACAGACATGAGCCACTAGTGCCCAGTGAATAGTCAAAAATATTGGTTGCTAATCCATTTACATTTCCCATATTAACAGAAATTACTTTCTTGGTAACTTTCTATGAAATCTAAATGGGGTATGTGGATTCATAGAATATGTATTAGGCTTTTTGATGTATATTTTCTTGGAGGAAATTAATATTACTGATGGTCTTAAAGGAAAGTGACTTGCACAGATTTCCTATAGAAAGGTTGTCATAGATCAATTCCTTCTTTGGAAATAATTTCAGGGCTTCTAAGCTCTTATGTATTTTAAATATATAAGAAATGAATTCAAAAGCATAATATATACATACTATCTGTGGTCACTAAAATCAATAGGAAACTTAAAAATGCATGACATGCTAACAGTTTGTATGATAGAATACACAGAATATATTATTCTTTCTTTTATATAGTGCCTCAAATATTTTTATGAATTGTACAACTTAAAATATTTAGAACATTGTTCAAGAGAACAACATGGAAATAATCACAAATTATACAGAGAGGAAGAAATTTGAGTCCACCCCCCCACACACACACCCCTCCTAATTTATGCATTATTATCATTTAAAGTTGTCACTAAAAGAAAATTCCTGAAAAATAATAAGCAAATTTTAGAAAGGTAACAGGATACAAATATAACATACAAAAGCTAATCACTTTCTTATATATGACAGTGAATAGATGGAACAAAAACTTAAAAATATAAAGCCACTCAAAATTATCACCCAGCCAAAAATCTTAGGTATAAATCTAATGAAAATATGTATAATAATAGCACAAGAAAAACTATGGAATTCTGAATTAAATAAAAAAGAATTAAATAAATGAAGAGATATTCTGTATTCTTAGATAGGAATTCTCAACATTGTTAAGATGACAGATCTTCACAACTTGCTCTAGAGACCCATTGCAATCCCAATATATATTAGAAGGTGATTTCCTAGAAGTAAGTAGTGTCACTAGAAGAGTAATAGAGAGAAAGGATTATAGAGGGAGTTTAGAAAAGAGGTAGCAAAATAAAGTTGCACAAGAGGCATAAATTCTATTCTATATTACTATATTATAAAATAATTTATGATAATTCATTACATATTTTATAAACAGATTGAATTGAGGAATACAAAGCTTCTCAATGTAAAGAAATGATAAATGTCTGCCAAAAGGGAAAAGATAATTGCTTTGATCATTGCACATTTTATTCCTGTATTATCAGTTTACCATGCTATGTACCCCACAGGCATATACAATTAATATGTGTCTAGTAAAAATAAGCTGTTATAATTTTTATATGTTTTTATTGTAGAAATTCTATACAGATGGGTTACAGTTACATGAGTAATGAGTACATTTCCTATTGAACATTGGTACCTCCTCCTTTGCTTTTCCCTACCATTCCTTCCCTTCCCACCTCCCCAACTCCTCCCCACCCCCAAGTTGTAGTTTGTTTTCAACACAGTGTCTTGTACATCTCATTGTTACAATGGATCAACCTGTATCCTTATTTCAGCATTTTTATTTCTCTTCCCCTCCCCAAATTAGAAAAGTGTGTATACAAGATGCAGGGCACCAACATCAAATACAGTGAAAACAGCCCAGAAATTTATGTAGACACCAAAAACTTATTCAAAAGTTTATATGAGATATACAAGACACTATGTCAAAAAACGAACTTTCCAATTTAGGTGGGAGGGTGCGGGGTGGAGGTGGGAGGGGTGGGGGGTAGTGTAGTTGTAGAAATGGGAGGGAAGGGATGGTAGGGGAAAAACACAGGAGGAGGCAACAGTGCTCAATAGGGAATGTACTCATTACCTTGCTCAAGTAATTGTAACCCCTCTGTACAGCATTTTCACAATAAAAAACTTATTTTAAAAAAAGTTTATATGGATAAACAAAATATCCCAGACATTCAATGCAATAGTTTAAAAGAACAAACTTGAGAGATTGGCATCAACAGATTCAGGACTTACCATAAAGCCATACTCATCAAGAAAGTGTGATGTTTGGGAAAAAGTAGATACGTCAGTGGAACAGAATAGAGAGGCCAGAAATTGTTCCATATAAATATTCTCTAATAAATTTGACAAAAGGACAGAGCCAATGCTATGGCAATAAGATAAGCTATTCAACAAATGGTGGTAGGACAACTAGACATATATGTGCAAAAATTATAAAAATAACACAGTATCATACTTTCACAAAAATTAACTCAGGCTGAATTATAAACTTAAATGTAAAAAACAGAGAAAAACTATGAAAATCTCAGAAGACCTTGTGTTTGATGTTCAAATTTGGATATAACAACAAAGTCAGAACATGTGAAATAAATTATTGATAATTTCAACTTTGATAAACTTAAAAATGTCTGCTATAGTAAGGCTAAAGTCAGGAGAAAGAGAAGATAAGCCACAGTCTGGGAGAAAATATTTGCCAAAGTTATATCTGAGAAAGGCCTGTTATCTAAAGCTGTAAAAACTTTTAATAAGAAAACAAAAAATCAATTAAGCGTAGACCATAGTTGGCTGGAGGTATGGATCAAGAACTTCTACCATTCAAGTGCAATTTGAATGACATCTCCAGTTTTTACTAAAGAATATATATATATACTTGATACTTACTCAAAGGTGCTGAAAACTTATGAACACTTAAAAGCATTCCTTGGGTTGGGCTTACTTTGCTTAGTATATTTTTTCCCAAGTCTTTCTATCTTCTTACAAATGAGGCAATGCCATTCTTTCTGATGGAAGCATAGAATCCATCCATGATGGATTAGAATGTGCTTATAAATCTACAACTAAATCCAATGGATAGTAAAAGACAAATAATTACACTTGGACATGATTAATCAAAAAGCACTCCAATCATTCACACAGTGAGAACAAAGGAGGATATTCTTAGGAGAAGATCACAGGGGTTTAATAGCTATGTGTGCATATGATTATATAAAATGATGCTTATCAAAATGAACTCCAAGAAATAGAAACAAACGGTTTTTATTTTACTGTTTGAGGTCATTTTTTTCCTTTCCTTTATTTTGTTCCTTTTGTCACTGTTTTTGATTTCCATACCCTTTGTCTTGTATATAAGTTGGTCTGATTTGGGGAGAGGTAGGGGAAGCACACAAATGGTGGGACAGAAGGTGAACCAATTCAGCAGTGATACTCACTAGATACTATGTTGGAAATGAGCTATAGAACTTGAGAGGACATGGGACTTGGAGGGGAAAAACTGGAAGAAAATCAGGGAGGGGCCGACACTGTTCAAAAAGAAATGTACTCACTACATGACTTACGTAATTATAACCCCTCTGTACATCATCTTTACTACAAAATTTTTTTAAAAAATCACACAAATGTTTATATAGAAGCTTGTTTAAAAATAATGACAAAATCACCGAGGTATCTTTTGGTAGGTGAATAAGTAGATTAATTGTGGTGCCACCAAATAGTGGAATGTGTTTCACTGCCAGAAATAATGAGGTATTTGCACCATGAGAAGACACTGAGGACCTTTAAATATATATTCTCATAAAAAAAACAGTAAGAAAGGGTATACCACTGAGAAAAAGGCAAAACTATGGAGAGTAAAGGATTTAGGGGAAGAAGAAATACTACTTTGAATCATATCAAAGATGATATATGTTGTTATACATTTGTTCAAACTGATACAATGTACAGAACAAACAGTGATCTTTAATATTAGCTATGGACTTTGGGTGATTATGATATGTAATTATGGGTACACTGGTTGTAAAACATGTATTGTAAAAATGCAGTACATTAAAAAAGTAGGGAACTTATGCATGCATGGGGGTACAGAGCATAAAGAAAATCTTGTGATTTCCTCTTAATTTTACTGTGAACTTAAAACTACTCGAGGCCTTGAAATGTATCTGTCATATAGAACTTAGAGTAGTATTATCATTTCAATATCCCATCATAGGAAATGTTATTTTCTAAGTTATGGGCATAAGATCTCTAGATACTTCCAGAGATATTTCTTTTTTTGTTTTGTTTTGGTCCAGTCGTGGGGCTTGAACTCTGGGCCTGGGCACTGTCCCTCAACTCTTCAGCTCAAGGCTAGCGCTCTACCACTTGAGCCACAGCGCCACTTCCGGCTTTTTTCTTTTTGCTTATGTGGTGCTGAGGAATCGAACCCAGGGCCTCGAGCATGCAAGGCAAGCGCTCTACCACTGAGCCACCTTCCCAGCCCCTTCCAGAGATATTTCTATAGAAAACTGTTATTAGAATTATAGTCAGGGCCAGGAAATGTTACATTAGGGATATTTTCAAGAAAATAATGTAATGGCTCTGGCAAATTATCATGCATATGCTTTACAGAAGAAAATAATTACATAAATTATATCTTACCTCCATTTATCCCACTTACCTGAACATTTCACCATAACATGGACACATGCAGGGACATTAATGCATTTCAATTCGGATTTGATTTCTCAAGGCAAAAATAAATAACCCAACAGTAATTTTACTGGGATATCGTCTTTAAAGCAATTTCTCTCCCTATCAATCTAGATAAATTCTGAAAAAAGTAGCTGAAGATTATTAACTTCAGTAATACATTTCACTAGAAGAAAGAAAATGAGAATTCATCTTTGATGGAAAACAGGTTTTACTTTAAGTTTTTTTGCCTCAAAAGGAGAAGCCATTATGGGGTGTCTTCATGAGGGGGTGCCTCCTTTATGCAACATGGTACTGTATTGGATCTTACTCTATCAAGGGTAGATAAAATAATTATTTAGGAAGACATACTTAAGTGACAGTATTTTACGAGGGAAAAATGAAACAAAGAGTTGGGGCTGGACAATTGGTTCAGTTTGTAATGCACTTTAATGAACATATGTGCTATCTAAAACCATCCAGTTTCTAGGATGCATAACACTTCCCACAGAGGAAAGTAGGGAAGTTGTATTGGTCATGATATTCTCCATTTGATCATTATGTGTGTGTATGCCGTTCCTGGGGCTTGAACTCAGAGCCTGGGCACTGTCCCAGAGCTTTATTCCTCAAGATTAGCTCTTTACCACTTGAGCCACAGCTCCACTTTCAGCTTCTTTGGTGTTTAATTGGAGATAGTCTTATATACATTTGTTTAACAGTGTTAAATATTAAAGTTAGGTAACAGATACATGAGACTTACTATATTATTCTTTGTAGGTTAGTGTATAGTTAAGAATTTCAGGATTTAATTTGTTTTAAATAATAGAATTAGTGGGCAGCCTATTAGTCAGGGAACAGGTCTGTCTGATACTAGAGGACTCAAGAGAAAAGAAGTTGATTCCAGAGATTGCTACTCAGGCAGATAATAACTGTGAATAATCAACAGTTACCAAGAGGTCAACAAGGTCCAGAATCTTGGGATTCCTATTGTCAAGAAAGTCAGCAAGAGAAATCTAACTCTGAGAGGTAGGGCAAAGCCTGTTTTCTCTGTGTTCTGTTTTCACACTGGCTGTTTTAGGGCACAGCCTACGGTCTTTAGTGTGCTGGGAGGGTAAGATGCAAGAATTTCTACTGAGAAGCAGAAAATAAATCCAATTTGTTTATTTAGAGAAAAGAAAGCTTTTAAGCAGAAACATCTGTAAAGTAGAAGTAAAGATGTAACACAGGTCATAATGCATACATCTGATAAATGTTTGCTTTCATGAGTTAATTCAGAGAGAAGACAGGAGGGAAGAGAAAGAAGCTTCTTCCTAAATTATTTTATTGGCAAAAAGAAATAAGTCCTGGATTATAAAACTCAGTTCTTCCCTCTAGAGATAAACTTCACTGTCTTGTGAGCCCTCAATTCAGCATCATATAGAACTAATTTCTTCTATAAATCAATTTGTGGTTTTTTTCTTTTTGTCATACTGTTTTTAATACCATATCATCCTTTAGATTTTAAAATTCCAGAGAGACTTGTGGGATTTTTTCCTTTACAAACAAGTCTTCTAAGACAGTATTTCTTTAATTGCTCCTGTTTTTTCCTTGTAGTTGTTACTGTCCCAATTTAAGCTATAATTACATGTCATATGGACAATTGTACTTGACTGGTTATCTGGAAATCTCACTACCATTTTTACCTCATCAAATGTGACCTTTATGTTTAACAGTTATTTCATATTTTCTTTGAGTGCCAAAGAGTAGCATAGAAGCGATGTGTTCAGTTTAAAGATTATCTTAACAGTGATTAAGCCCTTTGCCCTAGATTTCTTTCTTTCCCACTGAATGATATTGACAACTACTCCAAGTACCATGGAAATTCAGGATTAACTATAGGCTACCTGACAATCCTAAATCTCTGGATGTCCTCAGGGAGCAGTGTTCAGTCACCTGTCTTGGAATATTGTTTTTTAGACTAAATATTTCTATTTTATATGACTTGTTTCTTTGGGGTAAAAAATTTTGTTGTTGCAGTAATTAAATAGGAGGCTTAACTGACTCATAAAAAATAGTTCTTTACAGCAGAGCAATACCATGAAAAACAGAACTTTTTTGACAAAAGAAAAACGAAATTTGCAAGAAACTGTTCAATCCTGAACATTGCTGAGACTGGAGAAATTCATGCAGCAGTGTTTAGTATGGTCTTCCGGTTGTAGTATCTTACACTAAATAGAGATATAAATACAAATCACACAAACTTTGCATTGTGAATTGCTATGAGAATTATATATTATGCATATTCATAGTTAACTTTAGAGTGTTGTCGGCTGGTTCTGGGGCTTGAACTCAGGACCTGGGCACTGTCACTGAGCTTTTGTGCTCAAGGTTAGTGCTATACCACTTTAGGCACAGCTCCCTTTCCAGATTTTTGGTGGTTAATTAGAGATTAAGTCTCAAAGACTTCTTTACATGGGCTGGCTTTGAACCACAAGCTGTAACTCTCAGCCTTCTTGAGTATGTATGATTACAGGTGTGAGCCAACTGGACTGGGCTTATAATTAACTTTTAATACATTTACTGCATTGTTTTCTCACATCCCATTGACCTGAACTAAACAATATGGTCCTATCCTGTCTTTAACTCAGGAGAAAGAAGATCATTTTCTGCTGGGCAAATTCAGTAAATCACTAGTCTTTCTCCAAGGCTTTTGTCTCCTCCATTTTCTATTCTCTGGGTCTAACTCAGCTAGAGCTTGCCTGGATGAGATGCCAAGAGAGCAAGCCAAGGAGAAAATAGCCCAAACCAATCTCACCCTAAAGCAAAATGTTTTCTATTTCTTTTTTAAAGATATTTTCCTCATCTCTTAAGTAGTTGTACAAAAGAGTTGCCATTCACCAAAGCAGTTGATGAATACAGTGCATCTTGATCAGTGTTTACCTCTTTCGTCATTCTCATCCACCCACCTGAAACTGAGATCTGGAGGATTGAGGTTCAGGCCTGCCCAGCTAGGAAAGTTCTTGAAACTCCATCTCTAAAAATAATCAGCACAAAGGCCAGGCAAGGCCAGGCTGAAAACATGGCTACAGCAAAGCAAATGAGCCTAGTAAGCCCAAGCCCTGAGTTTAAGACCCATTACTGAAATACATACATACATACATACATATATACACTAGCTCAGAATATTCTATTACTAAAACAAAAGTTTGTTATAGCTGTCTCAGTCAAACTTCTGCCAAATGGAGTTCACTTTTCCAATGGTAAATTCAATTGGTTCCATGTTCTAATGACAGGTAGCTTTTCAAGCATTAGTAAGTACTGGGTGGCTGTTGGCTCATGCCTGTAATCCTCCTAATCAAGAAGAGAACCAGGGTTCAAAGGCAGGCTGTACATACAAATCTGAGAGAATCCTATCTCCAATTAACTAGCAAAAAGGCAGAGCCTGAGGTGTAGCTCAAGTGGTAGAGCACCAGTGCAACCTCTAAGTTCAAGCCTAGTACCTGACAAAAAAAATTGCAAATCATTCAACATTGGTTGTTGAGGCTTTATTCCCTCTGCTGTTACCAAGGCTTGAACTCAGGGCCTGAGTTTTTCCACTAGGCCTCTTTTGCTGATGGATGGTGCTCTAGCACTTGGGCCAGTCTGGCATTTTGCTGATTAATTGGAGTGGGAGTGCATTTTTATCAGCCTTCCAAACAAATTGCAATATACATAGAGATGGAAATGATCTATGTTTGAATCTTAATGTTTTGCAACATATCTTGTACATACTTTGTACTCAATAAAGGCTATTTGTATTAACAGAATATGTATTTTTGCTCATATAATTTAGGACAACATTGGTTATTAAACATTTATTTAGTACTTATGCTATAGCAGGTATTAAGGGTCACTGCCTATTGGAAATTCACAATTTAGTGGCAGAAAATCAATGGCATAGGAAATATTCAGAATTCAAAGAGAAAGAAGGAAGATGACTAACTATCTTTAAGTATCAATAGTTAAATTGAATGTAAAGGTACCAACTATGATGTGATATGATCATAGCAGTCAGGGCGCTTACTGCGCAGTGTCCCTTAAGACAGACCATTGATTCAATACAGGAACAAATAATGGAGGTTTCTATATATCTGTCATTATTCTGCATACTCTCTGTAATACTTATTTTCTATCTTTTCATAGTAGCCATTATCATAGGTATTAGGTGCTATTTCATGTCCATTTTATTTGCATCCTTTTTAAGATAAGTTACTTTGAGAAATTTTTTTTTCTTTTTTAGTGCAGGTCCTGGGGCTTAAACTCAGGGCACTGTAGCCGAAGTTTTTCACTGAAGACTAGTGCTCTCCTACTTGAGTCACAGCTCCATCTCTGGCTTTTTAGTGATTAATGGGAGATAAAAATCATGAAATTTCTTTCCAGGGCTGGCTTTAAACCATCATTCTCAGATCTCAGCCTCTTGCACAGTTAGGATTTCAAGCCTGAGCTACTGACACTAGATTATTTTCCTTATATTTATTGGTTATTTGCATGTTTTTTTTTCTTTCAGAGCTTTTGCCTGTTTTTAACCAGATTATTTTCTTACTAATGAGTTGTTTAGATTCTTTGTAACAAGTTTTGGATATTAACCCTTCCCAAGATACATCAATTGCAAATCTTTTCTTTCATCCTGTAATTTATCGCTTCACTATGATGCTTGCCTTCATTTAATTTAATTTTAGTTGTCAATTTTGCATTTGCTGCCTGTGCTTTGGGGTTCATATTTTTTTTTTGGGTCCGGTTGTGGGGCCTGAACTCTGGGCCTGGGCGCTGTCCCTCAGCTCTTCAGCTCAAGGCTAGCACTCTACCACTTGAGCCACAGCGCCACTTCTGGCTTTTTTCTTTTTGCTTATGTGGTGCTGAGGAATCGAACCCAGGGCCTCGTGCATGCAAGGCAAGCGCTCTACCACTGAGCCACCTTCCCAGCCCCTGGGGGTTCATATTTTTAAAAAAATCACTACCAAGACCAATGTCATAGACTACTACCTAAATATTTTATTTTAGTAGTATTACAGCTTCACATCTTCCATTTCAGGTTTTTTTGTTGTTGTTTCTTTGTTTTGTTGGTCATGAGGCCTGAACTCTGGGGCCTGGACGCTGTCCCTCAGCCCTTCAGCTCAAGCCTAGTACTCTACCACTTGAGCTACAATGCCACTTCTGGCTTTTTCTGCTAATGTGGTGCTGAGTAATTGAACCCAGAGCCTCATACATGCAAGGCAAACACTCTACCCCTTAGTCACCTTCCCAGCCCCTTCCATTTCAGTTTTAATACTTTCTGAATTCATTATTTTTACATTTAGTGCTAATTTGAGAGTAATTTTCTTTTTATTGTTATTGTGGAGTTGATATACAGAGGAGTTAACAGTTACATGAAACGGGTAATGAATAATGAGTACAATTCTTTTATATGCACACACACTGGGATATGACAATCTAGACAGTCACACACTGAGGCCAAAGAAGATATGCACAGGAGTAGTTGACATAGGCTCAATAGCTATGTGCATATGATCATATAAAATAATAATCTATGGATTAAGTTGGATTTTATATATAATAGGAAATAATAATATGAAATAATTTCTTATTACATGTATTCTTTTTTAATTGTGATAATACCATACAGAGGGGTTACAATTACATGGGCAACGTAATGAGTATATTTCTTATCAAGCATTGTTGCCTCCTCCTTGTTTCCCCTTCCATCCCTTCCCATCTCCTCCCCCTCCCACCTCTCCCAGCCCCTCCCTCAGCCCCTCCCCACAGCCAAAGTTGTAAAGTTCATTTTTTGACATGACGTCTTGTACATCTCATTGTTACAATGGGTCCACCTGTATCCCTATTTAAACAATTTGTTTTTTCCCTTCCCCTCCACAAAGTATACCAACATCAAATACAGTGAAAACAGGGGTTATACTGTTGGGAGGGACATAAAAAGCAACAAAGGAATCATCTTATAAATATGTTAGAAACAATCTCAAGAAAGAAAAAACATTTGAATCCTTATCTGGGGGTTCATTTCGCCTAACATCAACTTATCTGACCATTTCTGCTTGTCTCAAACATATACTAGTTATTGCAAATAAGGGAAGCCATGGGACCTATGTTTCTTTGGGCCTGGCTACTTCACTTAATATAATTTTTTCCAAGTCTTTCCATTTGCTAACCAATGGGGCAATGTCATTCTTTCTGATGGAGGCATAGAATTCCATTGTGTTTATATACCACATTTTCTTGATCCATTCATCTACTGAGGGGCATCT
>NW_012267310.1:5546344-5601995 GCF_000151885.1 Dipodomys ordii | reverse complement strand
TTTAGATATGAGACCCTTGTCTGTTGTATGGCTAGTGAAGATCTTCTCCCAATCTGTGGGCTTTCTATTGATCTTTCCAGCTATGTCCTTTGCCATGCAATGTGTGTATGTGTATTTGTATGCATGCATAGGTACCCCAGTCCTAGAGATAAGAGTCTCATGGACTTTCCTGCCCAGTTTGGCCTCAAACCACAATCCTCAGAGTTCAACTCCCTAGGTAGCTAGGATGACAGGCTTATCCAGTTTTTTTAACATTAAAATCCCTCTCACAACAGATTTGCCATACCTCATAAATTTGGGTATGTTGTGTTCAATTTTCATTTGTCACAAGGTATTTTTTTCATTTCCTTTTTAATTCCTTTGTTGGTCCATTGTTTGTTCAACCATTCATTTTCATGTACCGAGTTTTCAAAGTTCCTTTTATTATTCATTTCCATTTCATACCATTGTGTTTATTGAAAAGTACTTAATAATATATCAGCTTTCTCAAATTTTTAATGCTTATTTTTTTGGACGAGCATAATCTATCCTGGAGAATGTTTCCTTTGTTCTTGAGAAAATGTATCTTCTGTTGCTGTAGGATAGAAGTATTACTAATAAGTTTTTCTATAACTGTGACAGATAACTTGGCATAAATAATATAAGGGAGAATGTGTTTATTTTTGCTCACAGTTCAGATGTTTCAGTCTCTGGTCACCTAGATTCATGGCTTAGCGCCTGAGCAGAGACAGAATATCATGACAGCAGGAGCATCAGGCAGAACAAAGTTTGGACAGCATGGCAGACAGGAAGCAGAGAGAAAAGAAAGGGTTCAGGGAAAAGACACTCTTCAAGGACATGTACCCAGTGACACACCTATTCCAATGACTCCCCAGTGCCAAAGATTTTAATGCTTCCCCAAATAACACCATTTTCTAGGAATCCATTCATATGAGTCTAAAGGAGATATATTCAAACCATAACTAAATCTAGATTTTAGCTTAAGCTTAATGTTTCCTTATTAATCTTCTATCTGAATGATATGTGCAGTGTTAAAATAGAGTATTAAAGTAACCTACTATTATTGTATTACAGCCTATCTTTCCCTTCATATCCATTAACCTTTGTCATATATATTTAGACGGTCTGATCTTTGGAACACATGGATTAACAATTATATCCTCTTGGTGTGCTGATTCAATTTTTTAGATAATAGCCTCATGGTCTAATTTTACACATGTTGACTAAATTGTGTTCACTAATATGTCTTTCTTTTGGGTCTTTTTGTCTTCTATTTTAATGGAATATTTTTTCTATCCCTTTGTGTTCAGTATTATACATGTTCTTATAAATAAAGTGAGTCTCTTAAAGGCAGCACATAATTGAGTCTTTTCAGACTAGTCTAAAATTTCTTATGTAACCTTGGTTGGCCTTAAACTTGGAATACTCTGGCCTCAGCCTCCCAAGTGATAGATTCAACTTTGTGTCTTCATACTTGCCCTGATTGATACGTTACTAGTAGAATCTTATGTCATATTCTATTTCCACTTATATGAAGATCATCTATAACACTTAAATTTGTAATCTGTTCTATGCCTACTAAATGTGAGCCTACTTCACACAACTAATTACCATGTACAAACATTGTTTTAATTCACTCAGTTTCTGGAAAGCAAAAATGTTTGTGAAAAAGATCAATAATGCTTAATGTATTATCAACTCATTAGGAGCACAAAACCAGTCACTGAGCCATATGAAGTAACTGCTGTGTTCCCGGCACTATTCTTTGTACAGACATAGGACTCATGACTATTTTATAAGATTTTGTTATATGGGGCTGGGAAGAGGGCTCAGTGGTAGAGCGCTTGCCTCATATGTCTGAGGCCCTGGGTTCAATTCCTCAGCACCACATAAGCAAAATGAAAAAAAGCCAGAAGTGGCACTGTGGCTCAAGTGGTAGAGCGCTAGCCTTGAGCTGAAGAGCTGAGGGACAGTGCCTAGACCCAGAGTTCAGGCCCCATGACGGGACCCCCCCCAACAAAGATTTTGTTATATAAGATTTTGGGGGGCTGGGGATGTATCTCAGTGATAGAGTACTTGGCAAGCATGTACCAAGATATTGAGTTCTGCCACGAACCCCCCCCCCATCACACACAGCACACACACATTTTCTTGCAAGAGAACTTTTAAATTTTGTTTTTTTGGGGGCTGGGAAGGTGGCTCAGTGGTAGAGCACTTGCCTTGCATGCTCGAGGCCCTGGGTTCGATTCCTCAGCACCACATAAGCAAAAAGAAAAAAGCCAGAAGTGGCGCTGTGGCTCAAGTGGTAGAGCGCTAGCCTTGAGCTGAAGAGCTGAGGGACAGTGCCCAGGCCCAGAGTTCAGGCCCCACAACCGGACCCAAAAAAAAAAATTTGTTTTGTTTTCCTTGCAGAGATGATATCCATAATTTGTTACAGGGACTATATTAATGAAAATAATGTTTTGTAGCTTGTGAAAATATTACTGCATTTAAAGCCATCCTACATAGATTCAGTCATACAATGAAGTGGTAATATATATATATATATATATATATGTATGTATGTATGTATGGGTATTGGGGATTGAACCCAGGATATTGCACTTTCTAGACAAGTGCTTTGTCACTAAGCCACATCCGAACCCAAGAAATTTTGAGATTGGCTTCCACGTTGTATTTTTTTTAAATCCTTAATATTAGGGAAAAAGTCAGTTAAACTTGAAACTATATTTAAATGTAAGGGAAGCAGCTCATAATTAACACAAACTCTTGGAAAAAATGCCTGCAGATAATTTTTCTATCCTCTTAGCTTGACCCCTTAAGGCTAAACCATCAAGTCTGACTAGATCATTTCAGTGTTTGGCAACAGATGTAGAAATGAGTTTAGTTGGGTATCTAAACATCTTCCTTTCATAAAAGCTAGAACTATAATTCTAAGGTAGACATAGAAAACATATTTCTTTGTTTCTCCATTCCTCATTTTCACTGCCTCACTAGTGATTTGCTTAATTAACACTTCATCCAAGGATCACATCTCTCAGAGGTTCATGCAAGTGTGAAATTACCCTACTGGCAATGAAAAAGATGAAGGAATATCTTAGTCTCATAGCTATTATACTACATCTGGTTTTAAATTTTAATATTTTGAAGCACATTTTATGTGGTAGCAGAGAAATATAATGTTGTAACAGAGATTCTCAAAGGGTGATCCCCAGACCAGCATCATTAGTATTATTCTGGGTATTGTTAGAAATGCAAATTATCAACCCAATTCCAGATCTACCAACATCAAAGTCTCAGGAGGTAGACTACAGTGACATTTGTTTTATAGCTCCTCATTCTTTTCCCTCTTTTTTTTTTTCCTTTGCCACACGGTTTCACTATATAGCCCAGGCTAGCCTTTAGTTATGTATCCCAGGCTGATCTTGAATTCAAGATACTACTGCCTCAGGCTCCCCAATGCTGGGACTACAGGCAGAATGTTCCCCACACTCAAGTATAATAGGTGTTTTAACCTGCTCCCTAGATGATTCCGATATATAATGAAGTTTGACAGCCATTGGTTTTTGAGTTCCCTCCCTATGTTGTATGGAAATATCTTATTTAGTGATATAAAAAGATTTAGGTTAAATTATTGCTTAGTAATTTAAATTGTAAATCATTGCTTTCAAATGTAAAATAGACTAATTCCAATCCACAGGGCTCCATCATTGTTTTGTTTCCTTACACAGCATGTGTATGTCTGTTGGCAGAGAAATGATTATCCTAGTAAATCTACAGAGAAGGAAAAGCCAGCTGCAGAGTGACAGCCCTTGTTTGAACAAAGGCTCCCAACTGGAAACACATTCAGTAGTTAGGGTTGAAGACATATCTCCATCCACATTTAGCTGTCTATTTACTATTTAGATAGTATAGTAAGGGAAGTCCTCTGATGTGTGACATGTCAACAGAGACTTACATGGGTTGATTGAGGAAAACATATGGCTGAGGAAAAAGATTTCCATTACTATAATTGTTGTAGCCTAAGAGAAATAAAGAATAGAGGGAGTGAATGAAAGAGTTAACAGGTCAAAGGTGGTCAAAGACAGGTCATTAAAGAGCATATACGTTACATTCTGAGATGAGAGCTATCTTGGGGCCAATATTTAAAATTGTCAGATAAAGTTGTATATATTTATCATATACAAGATGATGTCTTGAAAAATATGTACCTTGTAATATGGTTATATCTAATTAACCAATGTGTTACTTCACAGTTTTGTGTGTGTGTGTGTGTGAGTGTGTGTGTGAACAAACTATTAACATCTATACTTCCTGCATTTTTCAAGAACATATTGTAATGAACAATATTCAGTTTTCTCTCCTTTAAATTAATTTCTCTTATCTCATTTGAACTATATATCCTTTCTTCAATGTCTCTCCCATCCTCCCTCAACGACCCTAGTCTATACTGTTCTGTATTTTTAGATTTATGAGTGCAACATTTCACTTTATTTCTCTGGCTTATTTCATGTAACATTGTTCTCAAGGTTTATTCAGATTGTTATAAGCAACAGGATTTTGTATGTATTATATTGTGTATATGTACTACATTTAAAAAATTCATTCATTGGTTGACGGGCATATAGGTGAATTTCACATCTCAGCAATTGTGAGTGAATACTGATCCAATACACATATGTCTCTGTGACATACTGTTTTCATTTTCCTTTGATATATGCCCAGTATTGAAATTGGGAATTGTTTGGTAATTCCATTTTTAGTATTTTGAGAAAAATATATTGTGTTATCCAAAATGGCTTACTAATTCACCTTCCCACCAACAGTGTAAAGGACTTCCTTTTAACCCATATCTTCACTAGCATGTTTTTACCTTTTGGGTTTTTTAATTTTTTTAATTTTATTGTCAAGGTGATGTACAGAGGGTTACAGTTATGTAAGTAAGGTAATGAGTCCATTTCTTGTTGAACATTGTTACCCCCTCCATTGTTTTCCACTCTCCTTCTCCTCTACTCCCCTCCCCCCCAATTTGTAAAGTTCATTTCCAATACAGTGTCTTGTGATTATTGCTGTTGCATTGTGGGTTTTTTCTATTTTTTATTGTGAAAATACCATACACAGGGGTTACAATTACATAGGCAAGGTAATGAGTACATTTCTTATCAAACATTGTTCCCTCCTCCTTTGTTTCCCCCTCCCATCCCTTCCAACCCCCCCACTCCAAAGTTGTAAAGTTTGTTGTATATCTCATTGTTGCAATGGGTCCACCTGTATCCCTATTTAAACAATTTGTTTTTTCCTTTCCCCTCCACAAAGTATACCAACATCAAATACAGTGAAAACAGGGGTTATACCATCGGGAGGGACATAAAAAGCAACAAAGAAATCATCTTATAAATATGTTAGAAACAATAGCAAGCAAGAAAAAAAATATTTGAATCCTTATCTTGGAGTTCATTTCTCCTAACATCAACTTATCTGACCGTTTCTGCTTGTCTCAGACATATACTAGTTATTGAAAATAGGGGAACCCTTGGGCCTTTTTTTCTTTGGGCTTGGCTTACTTCACTTAATACAATTTTTTCCAAGTCTTTCCATTTCCTAACTAATGGGGCAATGTCATTCTTTCTGATGGAGGCATAGAATTCCATTGTGTATATATACCACATTTTTTGGATCCATTCATCTACTGAGGGGCATCTGGGTTGGTTCCATATCTTAGCTATGGTAAATAATGCTGCAATAAACATAGTTGTGCTGGTAGCTTTAGTATGCTCTTGTTTTTTTTAAATAGTCATTTCTTACTAGGGTAAAGTGATATCTTAGTGTGGTTTTGATTTGCATTTCCCTGGTGATTAGTGAGGTTGAGCATTTTTTATAACATTTGCCATTTTTATTTGTTCTTTAAAAATATCTGTTATTAGTTGCCCTTATATAGCTTGTGTAAAATATTTGACAGAACAACTTAGAGGAGGAAAGATTTCTTTGACTCACTGTTTCAGAATTTTCATCCCATAGTTGCTTGGCCCTGTGTATTTTGGACAAAACATTATAGTAGAGGAAACCTTTGGAAAAGGAGGTTCTTCGTCTAACAGTAGACAGAAAGCAAAGAGAAACAGAAGAGGCCAGGACAAGAGACAGACTCCAAGAATTTATCTCTTAGTAACCTCCTGCCTCCAACTAGGCCTCACTTCCTAAAATTTCCAGCACCTCCTTGAACACTGTCACTAGCTGTGGATCAAAATTTCCAGTACACAGTTTTTATGGGGTTGTTCATACCCAAATTATAACAAGTCTAAGGGCTTTTGCCCTTTGTTTCCACATAATACTAGAGATAAAACCCAGGATCACGAACATGCTAGGGAAGTGCTCTACCACTGAGCTACATATCTAGCACTTTTATTTGCTCACTTTTAATCAGATTGGTTGTGGGTTAGTTTTTTGCTATTAAATTTAGTTTCTTAGATATTGTTCCTTTCTTACTTATAGTTTGCAAATATATTGTCCCATTATATCAGTTATCTTTTTCCTTTGTTGTTGAAGACAACAGAAAGTTACAACCCAAGTAATAAGTCATTTGAATTATTTTTTTAAACTTATGAACCCAAACAAGGGGCTGGGAAGGTGGCTCAGTGGTAGAGCGCTTGCCTTGCATGCATGAGGCCCTGGGTTCGATTCCTCAGCACCACATAAGCAAAAAGAAAAAAGCCGAAAGTGGTGCTGTGGCTCAAGTGGTAGAGCGCTAGCCTTGAGCTGAAGAGCTGAGGGACAGCGCCCAGGCCCAGAGTTAGGCCCCATGACCGGACCAAAAAAAAAAAAAAAAAGAACCCTAACAAAATATTAAATAGCCGTATTGTTAAATTGAATATTCTTTCAGCTCAATGATATTTAGTAAAGAAGAACACTAAACAAATTGGATGGTATTGGTTGATAAGCATGAAGTTTTCAAGTATGGGATTAAGAGTAAATTAGTCTATTTGGGTACAAAACTAATACTCTTAGCTGTATATATCAATGGCTAGAGAAAAAAAATGTATATGCCACCCTATTTCTGTGTCCGAGAAAATTATACACAATAGGTAACATAGAGTTATTTCAAGATCAAGAAAAGATTTCAGCATATGGAAATACTTTAAAAACCACTAAATGAATTTGAGGAAGAATCACAAGAGAGCTGGTAATCATATCACAGAAAATGAGTTCTTCTTTCAAATTCAGTCATTTTTGTCATTTGTAGTACTTGTACAAAGGAGTCACCATTCAACCATTCAACGAATCAGTTTATATGTACAATGCTCTTGATTAATGTCATCATTCTCCCCACCCCTCCCAAATCAACTCCTCCCTTCAGTTTACTTAAATTAATAGAATACCCATTGAATATTATGACTGCATCCCCTGCCTTTCTGTCTTCATTGATTTCTTCTCCCCCTTATCTCTCTCCCTCTCCTCCTTTCAAGTGTCAGTTATACATTTTGTTGAATTGTGAATTGTGAATATACCCTGTATATACCATACTTTGGCTAATGCCTTTGTATATCCTTGTATAAATACATGTTTAAATTTATCAATTAGGTCTAGATTCCACATAAGATAGAAAGCATGCATCCTTTGTCTCTCTGTGTGTCATTTCATTTAGCACAATTTTTACAAGTCCATCTATTTCTGTGCAAAGGATGGGATATCATTCTTTCTAATGGATGAGTAAAATTCCATTGTGTATATATACCACATTTTCTTGATCCATTTTGTGCATGGAGGGGCACATCTGGGCTGTTCCCATATCTTGGCTGTAGTGAAGAGTAGAAGTGGATTTATTGTATCCTGATTTTAATCTTTTGAATAAACACCCAAGAGTGGTGTTGCTGCATCATAACTTCTGATAGTTTGTGTGTGTGTGTGTGTGTGTGTGTGTGTGTGTATGTGATTTTAAAACTACTTTCCATGTTTGTATTCCTACCAACAATGTATTAGGGTAACTTTCCCTTCATATCTGCACCACATCTCTTCTTGTTTGTATTCTTGATAATGATCATTCTGACTGAGATAGAAACTCAGTGTTATTTTGAGTTGTATTTCCTTTATGGCTGGAGATTCAACTTCAGTCTTTCCCCATTTGCTATTGTAAATATTAATGACATCAACTATTGTTTTGCACGAGAAAACAAAGAGAAACATAGATTATAAGGCACAGAAAAGTAAATAATTTTAAGAGTTTAAAAAATATTAATTGAGGGCTGGGAAGGTGGCTCAGTGGTAGAGCGCTTGCCTTGCATGCTAGAGGCCCTGGGTTTGATTCTTCAGCACCACATAAGCAGAAAAAGCCAGAAGTGGTGCTGTGGCTCAAGTGGTAGAGCACTAGCCTTGAGCTGAAGAGCTGAGGGACAGTGCTCAGGCCCAGAGTTCAGGCCCACACATCCGGACCAAAAATAAAAAAATAAAAAATATTAATTGAAATACTTTAATTATGGTCTTAGCTCTTTTCCTAAATGCTTATTTCACATTTCTTTTATATCACAATAAGCAAATCTACATGATGGAAAATGTTCTTTCTTTTTTCTTTTTTTTTCTCTTTTTTGAACATTTTTAATTGTAAAAATGCTGTACAGAGGGGTTACAGTTACATGAACAAGTTAATGGGAATATTTCCTATTGAGCATTGTTCCTCTTCCTTTGTTTTCCCCCTACCATCCCTTCCTTCCCACCTCCACTACTAACACACCTCCTTGCTGAAGTTGTAAAGTTCGGATTCAACATAGTGTTTTGTACATCTCATTGTTACATTGGGTCAACCTATATCCTTGTTTAAGCATTTTGTTTTTTTCCTTCCCCTCCCCGAATTAGAGAAGTATATATTCAAGATGCAGGGCACCAACATCAAATACAGTGAAAATAGGGGTTATACCATGGGGGAGAACCATACAAAGAAACAAATCACATGGTACATTATAAATATGTTAGAAACAATAGCAAGAAAGAAAAAAGATATTTGTGTCCCTATCTTGGGGTTCATTTCACTTACCATCATCTTATATGGTCATATGTACATAGCTTTTGGCCTTTTCTGCTTGTTCTGCACATGTACTAGTTATTGCAACTAAGGGAAACCAAGGGACCTATGTTTCTTTGGACCTGGCTTACTTCACTTAATATAATTTTTCCAAGTCTTTCCATTTCCTAACAAATTGGGCAATGCCATTCTTTCTGATGTAGGCATAGAATTCCATCATACCACATTTTCTTTTTTTATATATATACCACATTTTCTTGATCCATTCATCTACTGAGGAGCATCTGGGTTGGAAAATGTAAAATGTTAAGACTACTAACTGCTTGTAATAACAAGACATATACCCTATCAACAAATAGTTTATCTTATAATACGTGTTTTTCCTTTCCAATAAGATGGTAAATACTTTAGTAAGTAGCCATGTCATATTTATGTTTATTGATTTATTTCCAGATCACTTAGCATCATGCTTTATTTGTAGAACTTGTTTGAAAACACAAAGGCAACACAAACTACTCAAATATTCAAATGTGGAATACAATGAATATCTCTGAGTTGGCAGGAGTAGAAAGTTTGTACAGATAGTTCATGATAGGTTTGATCTAGGTATAGAATATGAGAGAATAATGCTTGCATGTATATTGTACCAAAGCCAAGAATGTATATTCTCATGTACATTTTTTTCAATAGATGTTCCAAAAGCTTCAGAAGAAAGTTGGTAAATATTACAGGCTGTAATCAGTAGAGCTCTTACTTGTAATACAAATTTTCTTAAATTCATTTAGCAAAAAGCTAATAAGCACAAGGACTGAGAAAGAATAAATCAATTGGGGCTGGGAAGGTGGCTCAGTGGTAGAGCGCTTGCCTTGCATGCTCAAGGCCCTGGGTTCGATTCCTCAGCACCACATAAGCAAAAAGAAAAAAGCCGGAAGTGGCGCTGTGGGTCAAGTGGTAGAGCGCTCGCCTTGAGCTGAAGAGCTGAGGGACAGCGCCCAGGCCCAGAGTTCAGGCCCCACGATCGGACCCAAAAAACAAAACAACAACAACAACAAAAAGAATAAATCAATTTCCTTGGGATACATTGCTTACAAGGGCAATAGAAACATTTCATTTTGAAGTGTAGGTGAGAAATAATTGAGTAAAATGGTCAACCTTAAAATTCATTCCATAAGCTGTGCAGGGTTATTTTGGAGCCTTCTATTCTATGGGTTTGTGTGTTTTTTTTTTTGTGCTAGTACCATGTTGTTTCTGTTATTATGGCTCTATAGTATAATTTAAAGCCAGGTATCATCATAACAGCATTGGGCATTTGTAGTTATTTGTGTTTCCATATAAATTGAAGGATCTTTTTAATGTAGTTTTTGAAGACTTTATGGCTTCTGACAGATTATAATATCATATATCCACCACTCCAGTGTCACTCATGATAGATTAACTGTCCTCAGTGCTCTCTGTGCTCTATGTATTCAACCCTCCCGTCCTTTTCCCACCTGAGCTGCTATGATCTTTTCGTTGTCTCTGTAGTTAATTTAAATTGTAGCCTTTTATACCTTAGCTAATACTTACTTAGAACTATTCATACAAGGTTCTGCCATGTCTAATCACATGTTGATAGCCCATTTCTTTTTGTTTGTAAATAACATCCCCTTGTAGAGATGAACCAATTCATCCATTTACTTCTTGAATGCCTCTGGGTTGCTTTCATGTTTCGGTGTTTCTGAATAAAGCCAATATTATAATAATTAGTATATATGTCTAGAATAGTTCTAGCAGAGGATCACAATAGCTCAAGAGCCATGTACATATGACCATATAAAATGATGCTAATCAAAATGAACTTCAAGATATGGAAATGAGGTTTTTATTTTGTTTTTGATTTTGCTTTTTAATGCACTGTATAAAGTTATTTCATTTTTCTTTCATTTTCCCCCCTTTAGTTCATCACCTTGTTGTCACTATTTTTGATGTTGGTACCCTGTGTCTTGTATATGTGTTTATCTGATTTGAGGAAGGGAAAGTGAATAACAAAATGGTTAGACAAAGGGTGAACCAATGCAACAGTGATACTCACAATATACTATGCTGGGGGGAGGGATGGTGGGGAGGTGGGAAAAAATGAGGAAGTGGTAAAAACTTATGAAACTGCGGCCCCTCTGACATCACCCTTACAATAAAATAAAATAAAATTATATATATATATATATATATATATATATATTTAAAGCCGGGTGCTGGTGGCTCACACCTGTCATCCTAGCTACTCAGGAGGCTGAGATCTGAGGATCATGGTTCAAAGCCAGGCCGGGCAGAAAAGTCCGTGAGACTCTTATCTCCAATTAACCACTAGAAAACTGGAAGTGGCTCTGTGGCTCAAGTGGTAGAGCGCTTGCCTTGAGCTGAAGAGCATAGAGATAGCACCCAAGCCCAGCGTTCAAGCCCTATGACTGACAAAAAAAGCTGATATTAATATGTGGACATAATTTTCAACTCACTTGGGTAAATACTAAGGTGTATAATGGCTGGCTTATATGATAAAACAATGTTTAGCTTTATAATAATTGCCAAATTAATTCCCAAAGAGGCTATATTATTATGTACTATGTGTATGATATCAAGATTACTTTCAGTGTTTTTTTATTCATAGTTTTATAACCATGCCTAATGAAGTTTGTTTTGGTCCCTAGCATTAACTGCAAAAAAGCTATTCTCATATTATAAAATTTCTTCATCTATTTTTCTTTTTTATCTTCAAGGAGTTGTACAAGGAGGATTCAATTTAACATGTTCATTTATATGTACATTATAACTTAATCAGAATTACCCATTCCATCCTTCTCCTCCCTCCCACCTACCTTTTTCCCACCAGTCACCTCATTTTTATTTCTTCCTTTCAAATATACATAGAAGTATCATTATTGTATTAGCCCACCCACAACTCCTTTTTCCATTTGTCTATTCCTTTCCCCTTAGTCCCAGCTTCATTCAAGACATGTTTCCTCTCTGACATTTATTTTGTTAAACTTTCTATTAGTTGTTCAAAGGGGCTATACCATAGAATTTTACCCCTTCATTTACCAGACTGAAGTCAGTTTACTTTGGTAAGCTTCACTTTAGTAAGTTTTACTTTACATGGGAAGTTGTATTTGGGGTCTAAAATACACATATGAAAAAAAGTGTCCTTTTTCTTGATGGGCCTGGCTTACATCACTTGGTATTGATTTTTTTTCTGGATCCATCCATTTCTCTACATGTGACATAATTACATTCCTCTTGATGGAGAAATAAAATTCCATTTTGTGTGTGTGGGTGTGTACATACACATGTGTGTGTGACATCGCATTTTCTTGATTCATTTATCAGTTGTAGGGCATCTGGGCTGTATCCAGGAATTGACTATTATGAATAGTGATGCAATAAACATGGGTGTACTAGTACTTTTGTTGTATCTTGTCTTACAGTCTTTTTGGGTAAATGCCTAAGAGTGATATCACAGAATCAGTTTATTTCAATTTATATTTTTGTGGCATCTCCGTACTGACTTCCATAGTAGTTGTACTATTTACATTCTACCAACACTGTATTAGCATGTATTTTCCCCCACATACTTACCAGCATTTGTCATTGTCTATATTATTTCAGTAAGTTGGAAACATAACAAAATTTATTTGGTAAGCAACAGATAGCCCATCTTGAATAACTATGATGAAGATTAGCTTCTCTGAAAATGGCAAGTTTATCTTAGGTGAGTTCAGTATCTAAGAAGAAAATGTGACTCAGCTCCATCAAAATAGTCAATGGTATAAGCACCTTCCACATTGACATCACGGGATCCTTTAATATGAAGCTCTATTCTACTGTGGTGGTAGTTGTTCACAAATGGGTAAATTGCAATTCAAGCAGAAACTGCTTATGCTCTTATTTTATTAGTAAGATTTTTCTTGAGCAGCAACACAAAGTAGACTGGGAATAAAGGCTTCCAGTTGAATTGTCCTTTATGACCTGGAAAAAGGGTACAAGCTATTTAGATGAGACAACTGTCAGTCAAATCTCTTACTGTAAACAGGATTTCTGACCACTAAGCATCATTGAGTGCAGTAATAGTATTTGATTTAATTTCCATGTATTCTTAATTAAATTTACTTTATACTGAAGTCATACTGTTTTTCTTTCAGAAGATGGGTTTTATCCTGGTAGCAAAAATTTAGTATAAGACAAAAAGAATAATTTTCACAATTTCCTATATTTTACAGAGGTTTCTTCTCTTCTGGTCACAAAAAAATTCTGTCAAACTATCAGATTTCCAGATTCTCAGTGTCCCTCTATATGAAACTTCATGAGAACTATAGAAGAAACAAAGGTTTCAAGGTAGGTATGCTTGATGGCATCTGTAAAGGGAAAAGAGAACAATAAATGCATATTTTAGCTGTTTCAAAGAAAAACACATTTTATACAAAACACTGATAATGAAGCTTAAAGATTTGGCAACATTCCCATATGATAGTCTAATGTGCCTTAGTAATAATAGGTTGCATTAATACTGCTGATGAGGAAGACATTCTTTTTTAAAGAGCTTTCCAATTGAATGAATATGCCCTGTGCTTACCTTAGGAGATCTCCTTTACTAGGCACTCTTCATCATTGCTTAATTCACGCCTAGAAAGAGAACTAACCTTCACTGCTCAAGGGAACAAAAAGTCGCCTCTGATTTGAAAAAATGAACTTAATAATTCAACCATTAAGTCTTTTGTTATTTTTAGCTATTATTGGGAGAACTAGGAAAATCCTCATACTATTCACAGCTCCTTCTGTTAGAAAGAGAATGTGTTTTGGGACAGAAGGTCTCCAATCTAATTTCAAAATTTCCATAGTTGCTGTAAATTACTTTGAGCAGAAAAGTAGTTGCAGACAAAGTTCCCATGAAAGATAACATTTTAAATGTCACAGAGTGAATCAATAAGTGAGATTTGTAACATGAGTTTCTTTTGGCAGATACAAGAATGAAAGTCTCTGTAAATTCTCTAAAGTCTGCTGTGTGATCCCTGAATAAGGAGTTAATAGGAAATGAATAGGTTGAAGAACTTGAAAAGATTAAAATAATCCCCTCATGATTTTGAGAATGAAAAAATAATGAGAATTTGTAAGAATATATTAGAGTCATTAAGCAGGTGTTTCAAAAACCATGGAAAAACAGGATAATGGGAAGTTATCACATTGAGAAACCAGACACTGATTTTTTAAAAACATTTTACAAAATCATTATATATATATATATGTATATATATATATATATATATACAGAAAGTATACAAATCTTAACTGAATAGCTCTATTAGTTTTCACTGAGAAAACACATTCCTATAGCCGCCACAAAGTTCAAATATACATAATATTATCAGCTGCTTGAAGACTGTCCTCATACCCTCTTCCAGAATCTAAATGCCACAGTAAAAGTAGCCACCATCTTGATTTCTAGCACCTTTGACAAGTATAGTAGTCTTGTGCTTTATATAGATGTAATTATACAATGTGCAGTCATAGCTTGGCTTCTTTAACTAAGTTCTATGTTGTTTCTCACTTGAATGATGGTGTGGCAAGAATTTCTTTGTTCACATTGCTACATAGTGCGTAACTATGTAAATACTCTGTAATTTGTTTATTCTTTATTTTTAATTTTTTATTATTTTAATTTTTTATTATTTTTTATTCCCCTTCCCATTTTATTTTATTTTTTTTGTTGTGAGACCAGGACTTGAACTTGGTATGTGATACTGCTAATTGGGTGGCGCTCTACCAACTGAAGCACACCTTCAACCCCAATTTATTTATTCTTTTAGGGGCTGTTTTGCTTTTAAATTGCTTCCAGCTTAGATGTAATATGAATAATAACATGGATACATTTATATAACCTTTTGCTTTCAACTGATTCATAAAAATGCACATATTAATAAAGTACTATCTAATATTCCAATACATGTATATGCTGCATAATGTTTAATCAAGTTAAACATATTTAGATACTCAAATATTTAATTTTTATAATGACAACTATTAAACAGCCTTTTATCTAGTTTTTTTGAAATGTGCTATGCCTAATTGTCATTTATAGTCAATTTTATTTTTTGGTTCTTGTCCTGGGGCTTGAACTCAGGGCTTAGGCACTGTTCCTGAGATTCTTTTGTTCAAAGCTAGTGCACTACCACTTAAGCCACAACTCCACTTCCAGCTTCTTTTGAGTAGTTTACTGAAGAGTTTGATAGACTTTTTTTGCCTGGACTGGCTCGAATTGTGATCCTCAAGTCTCAGCCTCCTGAACAGCTAGGATTAAAGTGTGAGCCACGATGCCCAGCTTTATTATCACCCTTTTATGAAAGAGAAAACCAGGTCTTGCTCCTATTTTTTTCCTTTACCCTCCTCAGCAGCTGCTAACCACTGTCTATATTCAACTTCAATAACAGTAATTTTTTTGTTTCCACATGGGAGTGAGAACATGTACTAATCTCCTTTCTGTGCCTGGATTATTTCGCCCAAAATGGTGATTTCTAGTCCTTTCTATGTTGCTGCAAACAACTGAAAAGTATTCAATTGTATATATGTAACATATGTTCTTTAGCCATCAATTGATGGGCACTTGTTTCCACTTCTGGGCTTTCATGAATGTGGCTTAAATAGCAGTGAATGCAGAAGTGTCTTCAATATATGATTTTATTTCCTTTGGACATGTAGCTTGTCTTGGGATAGCAGAGGATCATACAATTGTCTATTTTTAACTCTTTAAATGATGTGCCTATTATTTTTCATAATGGATGAACATCTGCATGTATAAGAGGCATCTTTTTGTCTTCATTCTTGCCAGCAGTTGGTATCTTTAGTCTTTTGGCTAAAATGTCTTTATTAAGAGAGGTTTACTTTGTGAAATATTCATATACCTTATTTTGCTAACAATTTATTCATTTTAATAAATATTTTATGGTCTTCATTATCCTTCAGCTTCCTAAGTAGCTAGGACTGCAGGTCTAAGTCACTGGCACCTAGTGCATTGTAGTTATCTTAGCTCAAACTTATCAAACTATATGTACTCAAGACAACTGTGGAGAATGGAAGAATGAGAGAAAAAAAGCATGATAGTGCTAGTGAGTCTGTTAGTTACTTTATTCATCCAAATGTGCCACAAAATACAGGGTATATAAATCTGCTCCTCCTTTAGTTCACCTCATCTCTGAATTCCTGTATTTGTGTAAGCTTCTTGCTGTTATGGGAAAGATTCTAGTGTTTAAAATTACACATGTTTTTATACAGTATGACATTTAAATGTAAGCCAACTACTTCATCTGTTGCTGAACTGAAGAGAGCTCTTCTAAAACTGGAAGAAAAGCTGTCTGGGAGAGGGATGTCCAGAGAAATCAACCCTCACAATCCTAAGAATGATCAAAGGTAATTTTGACTTCAAATAGTATACTGTGCACTAATTTTGAAACCCAACCCTCTTACAAGGAGACTGAAATTTCTAAGTATGCCCTAGATGAATTGTGAAGTCTCTAGTCTGTCAGGACTAAATTTTTCAAAAATTTAGAATGAATTATTGTTTACCAAATGTTCCTACTAATATATGAATCATAGCTTTACTGTTTATTATCTGAAAAGTGATTTTTCAATGGTTATTTGCTTAATTTTCTTATCTCTTTTACTAGATAGTAAGAGCCTGGATATTTGCTCTGTATATTTCTATATATCAGAGTGTTAGTTTATTTTCCTGCACAGTCTCATCAATGAGTGAATAAATGAATACAACATATTAACTGAAAAAATATATATCTTAACGTTTTGGAATATGAATCCAACGCATTTACATTATTATAATTCAAAATGAAGTTTGACATATTGTATTCTTTTGAAAATAAAGAGGAAAAGTGGTATAGCATAGCCACCATGACACATAGGGACATGTAATCAGATGAAACACAAAACCTTTCCTTATTTGGCTCATTGTGCTTTGAGGATTAGCTTGGAAAAATATAAAGCCCAAAGAAAATATTATGCATTAGTCTATAATGCTTAAAATTATTGACTATCTAACACAAGCTAATGACATTGTTACTTTTCTCTCCATTTTACATATAAGAAAAATGTCATTAACATGTGTGATGTTATAAAAGTAGGATAAATGCTGGAGCTTGAACCCAACAAGCAGGATGATTCCAGAGTAAGTATGTACAATTTTCTATTACAGTATCTAGTGCAGGTACATGACACTAACAATGTATATCTTTACAAGTGTTTCCCCTTTTAACTCTATTGGGAGTAAAAATTCTTATATGCACAAATTAGATTCTGAATATCAACTATCCTTTTAAGGAATGTATTCCCAAACCAATGTATTTGAATGTGAAATAATAATAGAAGAAAAGAAAACCTAGGGAAGCATTTTTGAGTCTAGCTGTACATAAGATAATAGTGTAGTAATCAGCAAAATATGTCCCTTGAACCAATTCTAGGCTGCAGAAGCAGCTTATAGTTAAAGGAATAATTCCCTGGTACTAACAGTTCATCAATAAAGGCATTATGAGTTAAAAACAAAACTACATTCTATAGTACTAAAATGTTTTCATTGAAATCCAAGAATATTCTTTCAAGAATTGTTATTAATATTTTTAAGTTTGTAATTGCTTCTTAATTCCATTTTCAAACTACAGTTTGTCTGGAAACAACATTATTTTGCATTAGTATCCTTTGAACTGGCAAAAGCAAGCACCCTTGAAAAAAATGAATATAAGCTATATCTTTCCAGTTAGGAAAAGGTATAGCCATTCATTTAGTAAGTGTATTTCTAGTGGCCAATGTAATACAAAAGCAGTACTGGCAATTTTCTGTGTGCTTCCTTTCTATGATCTGTCTTCTCTCTATCACTTGTTTCCTGTGACTGAGGACTGGTAGTCACTCAGTAAGTATTTGTGAATATAAATAGTATCATAGAATCAAAAATCCCCAAGCCTTGAACCACTCTACATGTGGATCTTCTAGCTTTCAAAAATGATTCATGATGACTTTGCATCCAAAAGGATAAATTCAACCTGGTGAATTTTTGGTTTTATCTTGGACCATTTCTATACAATCAAGAATGTTTAGTGAACTGTGACCTTTACTGCTTCTTTTAAATTTAAAGCTAACAGACTTCCATGGAATCTGATTCCGATTCATACAGCAATATAGTTCCAAGGTAATAAAAGAAGGTGTGGTTCATGCCCCATAAACTTAATTTAATAAAGCACACATATTTTATAAATTTTGCTCCTAGCCCTTCTATTCAGATTTCTGACATTTGGTACATTCCTTTTTTCATCTGTACCAGAACTTGAACTGAGAGCATCAAGGTCTCACTTGACATTTTCTACCCAGAGCTGGCTCTCTATCCCTTGAACCACACTTTCCATCTTGCTCTTCACTAGTTAACTTGAGATAAGTGTCTTACTACCTATCCTCTCTGAATTGTCTTTGAACCACAATGCTCAGATCTCAGCCTTACAAGCATGAGTCACTGGTACCTTAAGTATTCAGTTAGAGTTCACTAAATAACATCTAAGTTTTAGATTCAGGTGTCATTGTAATAGGTCAAATGTTATTCCCACTGCTTAGTTTTGAAATCCTCTGGGCCTTAAATAACTAATCACCTTTACCAGCAAAGACATGCCTATACTCTAAAAAGGAGTTTTCACCATTAATATATTCAAACTTCAAAACTTCCAGATGGTTGGTTTCCAATTAGGAAGAGGGAGAATACAATGTTTTCCTGGATAGTAAGAAAAGCCCATAACAAAGGATTTTATTTAATCCTATGTGGGTGGAAATCTCAGTGAAGAGGAAAAAAATCACAGAATCATGTTAAAGACAAATGAACAAACTTTTTTAATGCTTTAAAAAAGGAGAAATATACTAATTTTTAAAGTTTTGCCCAAACATGCATCACCATATTACAAACCAAACAGGTTATATGCTCCTTTCATAAAGTTAATTGAAAAACACATTTTAAAAAAGCATACTATACATTAGTTGTATAACAGTGGTTTCATTGTAACACTTCCACGCGTAAATAAAGATATCTTGATCAATCTCAGCCCCTCCGTCACTCTCCTTCATTACACTTCCATTTCTTTTTCTTTTTCTTTCTTTCTTTCTTTCTTTTTTTTTTTTTGTCGATCATAGGGCCTGAACTCTGGGCCTGGGCACTGTCCCTCAGCTCTTCAGCTCAAGGCAACAGCGCTCTACCACTGAAGCCACAGTGACACTTCTGGTTAATTGGAGATAAGAGTCCCACAGATTTTCCTGCCTAGGCTGAGTTTGAACCGTGATCCTCAGGTCTCAGCCTCCTGAGTATCTAGGATTACAGGCGTGAGCCACCAGCACCTGGCTTCCACTCCCATTTCTTAAAACAATTTTAACAGGTTTTATTATTCTGTTTTCATATATGCAAATAAATTGTATGGACCATAGTCATTGTCTTTACCATCTTCATTAGCTCTCTCCCTTCTCACTAGTGTCCCATTACACCAGAGCATATCCATTCTTTTCTTAGTGTGTATTAAGGAATTTCACTGTGATATCTCAGATGTGCATAGATTGATTTTCTCAGAATAATGTTCTCTATTGCTTTCTTTTTCTCTCCTACCCCCTAATTCCTTTTTGATCAACAGCTTTCATTGAGGTTCCTTATGCTGTCTTCGTACATAGTTGCAATCTATTTTGAAAATATTCACCTTTGGTCTTTCTTTTTCCCTCTCCACTTCACTCATACTCCTAATTTGTCCCATACTAAGAATCATTGATGTTCTATATATGTATGAATTAAAAGTATGTATGAGTATATATGCATATATGTGAATATTCATGTGTATTCATATATGTGTACATGTATGTGGACATTCATATATATTTATATATGTGTATATGCATATGTATAGGTATCTATAGGTATAGGGCCTATATATACACATACACAGCTATATAGTATGTAGCCTATAAAAACAGCTTCTTAGCACTTCCTATGTACTATGGTTTAAGTTAGTAAAATAAAGACTCAGCAATGCAGATGAGAATAGAAAAACAACTTTGGAACAACATTGAAGTTATTACCATGAAAGTGATTAACGTTGACCTGGGGAAGGTTTACTAGAATAGCATATTGTCTAAAGATACAGTATTGGGTTGGACTGGCTGGATTTGATTTTGATACTTCTACATTTGCTTCTTAACCATGCAACCTTTCTTGCCTCAAGTGCTCAACTTAAAATAATGCCAAATTAATAGACTTCTCTTTAAGAAACAAGAAATTATAGGAGAGGTTCAAGTAGAGTATATGCACTACAGCACAAACTGCGGGTTTGAGATAGCAATAGGAGTCCTAAGACAGAAATAAGTTCTAGTCTAATACCACATTTATGAGATCTTAGATCAATTCAAGGTAAAAAAAAATGTTCATCATCAACTTGTTGGCAGGCCCAGAATCTAAGTACAATGATCCTTTGGCCCCATTGCCCTTCAAGTCTATTTGAATTTGATGTCTGTTACATGGAGTAAGATTATTGACTAATACAAAATATAAATCAGGAGAGAAGATACAAATGGGAAGACAGATAGCTTAAAGAACAAAGCTGGGTGCTGGTGTCTCACACCTGTAATCCGAGCTACTCAAGAGGCTGAGATCTGAGGATCACTGTTCAAAGCCAGCACTGGCAGGAAAAGTCCATGAGGTTCTTATGTCCAAATAACCACCAAGAAAACCTGGACAGGGTGCTCAAGTGGTGTTCCACTAGCCTGGAGCAAGTAAAGTTCAGAAATAGTGTCCAGGCAGAGGGAGTGGGGGAGAGACAGTCAGACAGATGGAAGAGAGCGAGAGGGGGAGGGAGGAGAAAAGGAGGGAGAGAGGGAACAAAGGGAAAGAGAGGAAGAAAGAGAGGGGGAGAAGGGGGGAGAAAAGAGAAGGGGAGAGAAAGGGGGAGGGGAGAGAGGGAAGAAAGGGAAGAAGAAAAGAGGGGGATGGGGTAGAGAGAAGGTGTGAGAAACAAGAGTCCTGGGAAAGGTGCCAATGTTTCCAGGGCTAGTCTGCTGGATTAGGATTGGAGTTCGGTTAATCCTTTCTGGAGGATTAGACATTTATGGTTTCCCTTGACAGATGTGAACAACTGGTTGTAAAGCCACAATAAGCTAAAATAGGCTTGCTTCCAGGAGAGGACTCACCAAACTTTGGACTATAGGACATATTCCAGTGTGCTGGAGAAGACACTGGGACTTGTCTTCCATGAGGAACCACAAACTTAGTGGAGATGGAAAAACCCCCAGTGTATCCAATATATAGAAATAAACACAGATCAAAGACAAAAGATGAAACTTTAATTTGAGAAAAATGAGGTATCCAATAATAGTACATATATACACACTTTTAAAAAAGAATTACTGATTGTACTGATAAATTGTCACTCCCTCTGGTGTGAGCAGCACAAAGATAAAGGAAAGTCATAAAGTATCTGGAACAGGATAATGATGGGGAAGGCCTTTCCAGTTTACACTATTAGAAAACCATAAAAGAAAATATTGGGGATTGGAAGGTGGCTCAGTGGTAGAGCGCTTGCCTTGCATGCATGAGGTCCTGGGTTCAATTCCACATAAACAAAAAGAAAAAAGCCGGAAGTGGCGCTGTGGCTCAAGTGGTAGAGTGCTAGCCTTGAGCTGAAGAGCTGAGGGACAGCGCCCAGGCCCAGAGTTCAGGCCCCACGACTGGACCCCAAAAAAAAATTATTGGTGTTTCTGAAAATGGTTATCTGAGAAAAACTCAAGTCCAATACATCTAAAATTGTTTCATTCTAGTTACTCAGGAGGCAGAAAGCAAGAGAATTATCATTCAAGGCCAACCTGAGCAAAAATTTCACAAAACTCCTTCTGAACTAATAGCTGAGCACAATGACACATGTGGTCATTCTAGCTATTCAGGAGACAGAGATAAAGAGACTTGAAGCCCAGGCTTCCCTGGGCCAAAAAAACCATCTCAAAACTAACCATAGCACAATAGGTATCATTATTCATACCTATAATCTGAGTTGCAGAGGAGGCCGAGTTCCAGAGGATCATGATTTGCATCCAGCTCAGGCAGAAAAGTCAATGAGATTTCATCTCCAAAATACCAACAAAAAGCTGATCTAGAGGCATGGCTCAAGGTGCTTTACCAGTGAAGCAAGCAAGCAAGCTGAACAAGGAAATGGCCCTGCGTTCAAACCCCAGTACCAACAAAAATTAAATAAGCAAAAAAAAGGGCTTGTGGCATGGGTCCACTGGTAGAATATATGTGCCTAGTGTATATGAATTGAATCCCTGAGACTAACCCCAATGCTGCCAAAAAATTGGTAAAGGCAAAATGAGGCACCATGATTGATCCATGGAATGTCCAAGAATGTGCACCTTAAACATGTGTGCACATTCACATTTGGGACACAATTTAAGGCAGTTGTTACCCATCTATACAGTATACTAAAATAATCTGGGAAGGATCAAAAAGCCATTGTTATGTTAGTGCCAGCCCTAGAGAATCTGATACAGTTGGCTTGGGAAATGGTCTTGGTGCTCTACAGGTTTTTCCAATTTATAGAAGTCAAAAAACCACTGTGATCTAGGTAATGTTATACTGATTAGTGACAACTTTTGCAAAGGTACCGTCAAGCCCATTTTTGGTTTTATGAAAAATGTGAAGAAAAGGTTTATATGTAAAACAAAAGAAACTGAAAAATATTTAAAAATTTTAAGAGAAATAAAAGCAAATAGGAAAACAAAGCAGCAAGCCTATGACACAAACTCTGAAAAATAATCAGATTTGGAATAACAGAATTGCAGAGCAGAAAATAGAAACTTTTAGGTAAAGGTGAATAAAGGAGTCAAGAGCCTTACTACCAGGATCAAGAAATTGAATTCAGCTTGAGAGCCAATTGAGAGCTACCATAGGAGTGTATAAATGGCAACAACATGATGGAAACCGTGCTTGAAAATGAAACCACCAATAATAGCAATAGTAAGGTGGTCAATCCAATATATCTTTAAAAGAGTCATCTTCAGGGAGCTTTATTTCCTTGTTTCTCCCTAACAGGCATTAGATTTTTACTTTTATTATTTATGCCAGTCCTAGGGCTTGAACTCAAGGCCTGGACATTGTGTCTGGCTTCTAATCCTGATCCTCAGATCTTAGTCTCCTGAGTAGCTAGGATTGCAGCTGTGAACTATCGGCACCCAGCTCAAACAAGCTTTTCAAACTGCAATGATGAAGTAAATACACCCACAATAAGGAAATGAAAAACTAGGTAATTGAATTCTATTTATGATTCAAGTTTACAAGCTAAACTAAGGTAGACCTCAGTTGTTGGTATATGTTTAAAGATTGGTGAGAAGCCAGTGTCTCATAACCTGAAATCCTAGCTACTCAGAACACTGAGATCTGAGGCTCACACTTAGAAGCCAGTTTAGGCAGGAAGGTCCAGGAGGCTTTTATCTCCAATTAACCAGCAAAAAACAGGAAGTAGAGCTGTGGCTTAAGAGGCAGAGAGCCAAGCTTGAGTGAAAAACCCTCTTTGTAAAGTGCTACTAAGAACATTATCCTGCTTCGAACGACAGCGAAGCAAGATGGCAGCCACCACAGGCTCAGGAGTAAAAGTCCCTCTCAATTTCCGCCTGTTGGAAGAACTCAAAGAAGGCCAGAAGGGAGTAGGAGATGGCACAGTTAGTTGGGGTCTGGAAGATGATAAAGACATGACCCTTACCAGGTGGAGAGGGATGATAATTGGACCTCCAAGAACAATTTATGAAAACTGAATATACAGCCTTAAAATAGAACGTGGACCTAAGTACCCAGAAGCGCCCCCCTTTGTAAGATTTGTAACAAAAACTAATATGAACGGAGTTAATAGTTCTAATGGAGTGGTGGACCCAAGAGCCATATCCGTGCTAGCAAAGTGGCAGAACTCCTAGAGCATCAAAGTCGTCCTGCAAGAGCTCCAGCGCCTGATGATGTCTAAAGAAAACATGAAACTCCCCCAGCCGCTGGAAGGACAGTGTTACAGCAACTAATTGAGGAAAGCCCCGCCCCTCGATTTCCGGGCCTCCATCCTCTACAGTAGTCAGTTTCTAGATCCATCTGTAGACCTTCTAGTACTGGAAAGGAAGCTCTGTTCGAGGCAGTTCATCCTAAGACACTGTACATGATATTAATTCTGTCCATTTGAAATATATGAGTTGTGACAACAACAACAAAAAAGAACATTATCCAGCCGGGCACCAGTGGCTCAGGCCTGTAATCCTAGCTACTCAAGGAGGCTGAGATCTGAGGATTGTTGAAGCCAGCCTGAGCAGGAAGTCTATGAGACTTTTTTTTTTTATTGTGAAAATACCGTACAGAGGGGTTACAATTACATGGGCAAGATAATGAGTACATTTCTTAGCAACCATTGTTGCCTCCTCTTTGTTTCTCCTTCCCATCCCTTCCCATCTCCCCCTCTCCATGAGACTCTTATCTCCAATAAACCATGCAAAAAAACCCACAAAAACCTGGAAGTGGTGCTGTGGGTTGAAGTGATAGAACGCTAGCCTTGAGCAAAACAGCTCAGGGATAGAACCTAGTCCAGAGTTCAAGCCCCACACTCGGGGGGGAAAAAGAATATTAACCATAGCTGGGCACTGTACTCCCAGATACTTGGAGAACAATAGGGAGATATGGTTTGAGGCCAGCCTCACTAGATGCAGTAGCCATATCATCAGAGGAGGCTGAGATTGGCAGGATCATGGTAGCAGACCAGTCTAAGCAGAAGTACCAGAAAGACTTCATCTCCACAGAGGAAAGCAGGATGTGTGATATGCACCTATGATCTCAGTGACAACAGGAAGCCTAAAGTAGATGAAGCATAGTTCAAGTACATGTCAGGGCAGGAAGTAAGAACCTATCTAAGTAACACTGATCAAGATGGATTATATTTATAAACTGATTTATTGATTGCTAACCATTTTTACAGTTACTTAAAGATAATAAATAATAATAAAGCAGTAAAAAGCAAAGTTAAAGATGTGATACAAGTAGAATAGGTAGAATATCAGCCTAGGAAGTATGAGACCTGAAGTTCAAGCCGTACTGTTGCCATAAAGATTAACAGAGGCAATATCCAAGCACTTGCTCTTTTCTCCCCCACCAGTTTCCTAGAATTATAAATTATGCATCAAAAGAGCTCTGGCTTATATTACAAAAGTATGGAAGGAAGGTTTGGAACTACTGGTATCCCAGGAAAGGCAAGTCTTTTCAACTTTTTTGCCTTTTCCCTGCTTTATTAGATATAGATTATTTTGACACAGCCCAAACTGTATTTATAACCTGTGGATTATTAGACATTTAGGTTGGGCATTCAAAAGAACTTCCTACTATAAAAATCATTGAAACATCTAAAGAAAGTAGTTTTGGCGCTTTTCTATCATTCAAAAATTGATAACCAATTCACTTCTCACTTCCTAGGTATATTATTTTAGATGAAGGAATCTTGGTAGCAATGATTCTTTACCATCTGTCCAGAAAACCCATAATAAACAACCATAGAAAGGCAACCACCATCTCTCTAAAGTGAACTAAGCACAAGATTTAATTTGTTCATGTGCAATAAACAGTTTTCAAGGGAGACTCTAAAGTGAAGATTTTATTTCTCTGATCCTTTTGATCTCCTTAGTTTAAAGAGAGTACTGAGATAAGGAAGTGTCTAAAGCTACTACCAGACAATCAGGGTGGAAAAACATGTAACTGTATCCAGGAATTATTGTTTTAAATCTTCTTTGGCTCAAGATAATAAAAGGTGTATCCCTTATGAGCTTTTTTCTAACGTTGTTTGATATAAAAATCCAACTTGTAGGATCTGTAGCACCCAAATGGTGAAAAATCCAACATTCAGTGGGTAATTACTCTTGGGACTCAGATCCTGCTGCCTAATGAGGATCCAAAGTCTAAGTCCAGTATATTATTTCGAAGTTTCAAAGGTCAGGTCACTTCATGATTATGTTTATCAGAAAGCCAAGATCATTATCACCATGGAATAAGGCAACCAGATCTGAAACAGATTTGATCAGTAGCAGTGCCCACCATGACTGGCACTAAGAGGAAATTACAGCTCTGCAACCAAGGTAGTTAGAGTAGGGGCCCAGAATTGCTATATGCATCCCCCGTCCCTGATGACATGGCAGCATGCACTGGGACTTGAAGAACTCTTTAATGCCTGGGAAAATAATACAATGAGATTAGTGATTCTGTGAAGGAGTATTTCAGAACAGGTCTCAATACCTAATGTTGGTTCCAAGGAATCCATAATGTCTGGTCCTTAAGGTCAGTTCTCTTACAACAATAACTTATTAAGCTAATGCTTTAAATTACTGAAATAACTATTAGTTTTCTTCACTCAACCTTTCTACAGAAATGATACTTCTCTGAAAAATATTAATTTTAAATGTCAATGTTCTCTTTGAAAACACTAAACATATACACAAGGAATAAGCAACTTTGTAACAAAAGAACTAACTAGTGTTTCAAAAATGATGTTTCTTCTACTTACATGAGATCACGCTGCATATATGTACATATAAGAAATCAAAAATAAACGTTCCACACAGGTCTTGTTTGTAGTCTACCTTAAGTGGGGAAAATGATCACTGCTGAGCCTTAACCAACTAGGATGAGTGTTTTGTTTTCTTTTGCTTTTTAAAAATTTTTATTTTCTTGTAAAGATGCTGGAAGGCAAGTTGAATGAATGAATGGCTTCACTGCTAGGCATAGTTAGGAGCTATGAGTAGCTTCCACTCAATATTCAACTATGTACATTTTTCTCTATGAAAATTGGGTCAAAACTATTTCAGAAGGAAAAAAACAAAGCAAGCAAAAATAAACAAAACAAAAACAAACTGTAGAGTAGAGAGTGACAAACAAGAATCGCAGAAAGAATCGGGAATCCCAGGGGCATCTGCTTGCAGTTCATTTCTGGGCTGTAACACTATCTTATTTGTATTTCTAAAGTTTTGATTTGGTTGCTATGCAAAGAATAGATTTTGCTGGAAGAAAATATAGAACAAGTCACTATTACCATATGCAGGTTAGAGAGGACAGAATATTGAAACAAAAATATGGAGAAAGATTAAACAAAAGTGGGGTGTACTTTAGAGGCACAATCAATAGAATTTTCTGATTTGAGGTGAAAAAGAAAGCCTGAACTCTAATTTCAAGACATTGTCACTTTAGCACCTGGCTCTGGCTTCATGATAAGAAAAAGAGTATGGAGACCAGCTACTGTGTTCCAATAAACAATACTGAGTTATTGAAAACTAAAAACTTTTAAACTAAGTATTAAATAGGCAATTTTATATACACATATTTTTCTTAGGGATGAGTCAGGGCTACAGATGTAAAGATGAAGTCTTAGGAAAGAGTTACATAATATAAGAAGAGAGCATAAATAAGAATAAGAATAAGGTCAACACCAAGGAAAGGAACAGTCAACTCAGTATTCAAAGGATGGGCAACAATGTCAAAGAAGTTTCCCATTAGATGACAACAAAGTGTTTTATAATCCAAAAATCAAGTTCTTCAGAAATGAGAGACTTAAAATACTTGGATAAAATATTGCTAGGTGAAACCCAACTACACACCAAGTATTAGGACAAGCAAATTATTGATCGGTGAACAGCACTTTCATGAAGCAGAAGAGACGGCAAAGAATTAATAGAAAGAGAAAAGCTGGAAAGTGAGGATATTTTTCTATAAACCTGGAAATATGAATAGAGGGAATAAGTGATTGGCAGGGTGAGGATATTTTTAATATCCAAGATAACAGAATACATCTCTAGTTCAATAATTGAGGAGGAGAAAGGCCTTACTTCCAGAAGAATGTCTTAATGGGCTCTGTTAAAATGCAGGCATCAAAAAAGGGAGGAAAATGAATGGAGAAGGTGAATGAAGGTAACTATGGGTGAAGTAGCTTATTTACATATATGAGAATAGAAGAATGAAACCTGGTTGAAATTGTTTTAGAAGGGGGAAGGGAGAGGGATGGATGAAGTAAGTGTGATGAGGATACATCGTATATATGTATGGAAATATCACAGTGAATTCCCCTCTCATGTACAATTAATCTATGCTAATAAAAATTGTAAGAAAGGAAAATGTGAATGAGATAAAAAGATCACACGGATGGTGTAGCATTCTGCCAGACAATTGCAACGTAAATTAGTGAGGGTCTGAGATTTGTTATAATGAAGAATGTGGAATATACCCTGAAAATGAAGGGATATAAGCATATGAGCAGTTGGATGATGGGTACAGAAGTATTAATGTCATGTGAATACATTGGAGCTTTATTTATAGAACAAAATAAAATGATAGAGTGAGGGCAGAGAGTGAGTTTGAAAAATTGGTTGGAGATGGTCATGGTTATAATTGCAAGATAACCACTATTTTGAATGTTGAGTGGGAGAAACAGAAGATGACCCAGGGGCATACAACTAGGCAGACTTAGCAAAGATAGCAATCCTAAGTCCAGTCCTATAAAATTGGAAATAGATAATTAGGTAGGGAAAAAGTTAGGAACAAGTCCTTGACCTATTAAACTGTATAGAGCATTTGGGCAGTTTATTAATTTAGTTGTTCATATACCAAACATTTCAGTGTTTTTCCAGGCTCTATTTTAGGGAATTAAAATACAGCAGTTGCAGATGTAGCATTTGCTTATATGGAGTTTAGTCAGAAATCAATAAAGCTAAGGATGGAAGGTGATGGAAGAGACCCCATGGTAGTTCTTGTATAAGTATGATGGCCTTCATCTTACTAGCAGAGAGAACCAATCAATTGAGAGCATTTGGGTGATAAAATGTATTTACACTATTCATTAAAAGCTGTCCATTAGATTGGGTATATAGCACCATGTGTTAGAACGTTTACCTATTGTGTACAAGCTTCTGGGGCCAGGCACTGGTGGCTCACCCCTGTAATCCTAGCTACTCAGGAGGTTGAGACCTGAGGATCATGGCTCAAAGCCAGCCCAGGCAGGAAAGTCCAAAAGACTCTTATCTCCAATAAACCATTCAGAAAACCAGAAGTGGTGCTGTGGCTCAAGTGGTAATACTGCTCGCCTTGAGCTGAAGAGCTGAGGGACAGTGCCCTGGCCCAGAGTTCAAGCCCCACGGCCAACCAAAAAAAAAAAGTTTCTGGGTTCCATACCCACTATCACAACAAATACACACTGTTGTAAAGGAAATTAAAGCAAAAATGATTAAGCTAAAAATAGTGTTTTCACCATTTTCCATTTATTCACAGAAATACTACTGTTGGCATATCTATTGTTTCCTTAATGCACATAAATACTTATTAGATTCCTTTATACAATTATGACCTTACAATGTGGATTGTTCTGTAATATGCTTTTTATTTGATGTACTTGGACTCAATTTTCACATAAGCACATATAGACCTAAAAACTATACACAAGGGTTTCATTGTGATATGTCCATACCTGCACATAATGTTCTTTGATTATTTCTACCCTTCTAATGTATATTCTTGTCTCCTCTCCTCACTTCTTTTCCCTTCTTCTTCTTCGTTCCTAATAGTTCTCTCTTGACTTGTTTCACTTAACAGCAGCATTATATCTTTGTTTACTTAACTTCTCATCTATTATTAGATACCTAGGATACCTAGTGTGTAACTTAAATATTTAAACAAATTCATTCCCTCAACACTGTATTGCTATTATTTCCTTCTATCATCCTTGCAGTTTCAAACAGCACTGGGTTGGTTTCATATATAATTATTGTATATTATATATAATATTAACGATCCTCTTCTAAGTGTGGAATTTCTGAGACAAAAAAATCATGCAATTCTCAAATTTTTTGCCAGTCCAGAGCTTGAACTCAAGGCTAGGGCTCTACTACCACTTGAGCCATAACTTTGCTTCTGGCTTTATTGGTAATTTGTTGGAGATAAGAGTCTCATAGACTTTCCAGATAGGACTGGCTCTGAACTGTGATAATCAGATCTCAGTTTCCTGAGTAGCTAGGATTACAGGTATAAGCCACCAGGGTCTCAGCTGCAATTCTCAATTCTTAAGAATGTTTAGTTAAGTAGGAAGCTCCTCTTATGTTCTGTTAATAGCTTAATGCTTATACCTACTTTTTAATATTAAGTACTTGCTTTCACTCTAAATTCATGGATATTTTTGTAACTTGTTTAGAGATTCTACACTCAAATCTTAAGCCTAAAGTCAGTACAGTTATTTTTATTGTTTTATTTGTATTATATTATTTTTTTCATAATAACCACCAGAATCCATATATTATAATTTTTGATGAGGTATATAATGAAGCAGAACAATATCATATAACTCACACTAAAATAGTTTATCATGTCAAATATACAGACTACAACTCAAGCTGTCTACACATGGAAAATAGTTGAGTGCAGTGCTTTCCGATGCACCCCCTGTTGAGATAGAAGACTGCCACTGAGCTCACTAAAGATAAAAGTAAACAATAATTTTCAGGGAAAAAATAGCATCTTTATTGGATAAGTCAAAACAGTTGGACTTATTACTGAGTTACCTTTCAGACAAACAATAAAGGGAAGTCACAGTTCCCACATGCCACCCGAAAAGAGCTACTTCTAGAAGGCTTACAGGAAGGCACAAATGTGAAGGACTTAATGAACAAAAGCTAAAGCTCTTCCCACACAGTTATCAACTCAGTATTTGGAACACAAAAAGATTACAAGTTTTTCTTTTGAGTCACTCAAGGACAGAACCTCCTCACATTAGATAAAGGACCGAACCTCCTCACATTAGATATCCCTCCTTGCAGAACGGGGAATGGGAGGAAAATGTTATCTGACAACAATAACCAGTTTGATAAAAATGAAAACAAGCATCCTAGGTTTCAATAGTGACAGTTATTACAAACTGTACAACTTCTCAGAAATCTTAACTATCTTAAAAATCAACTTTTTTTTCAGACCAATTATACAAAGGCGCATTTAGCACACACAGAAACACTGATTTCAGATGGAAAGAAACCCAGGCACAAGCCATTTACAGAATGTCATAAAAGTGAAGTGTAGCTAATGAGCCCTTCACAATGGTTTGCATCACATTCATTTCTGACTCTGCCTTCGTGGCAGCTTCTGTTCAGAAAAGTCCATCCATTCCACGTAAATCTGGCTGCTCTCTGCTCTAGTACCAGCATGTTAGAAAGCTCAATTTAAATCAAACTTAATCACTTCTGCCAGGCACAGTGTACTTTCTGGCTCTCCTCCCCCACCCACACATTCTAGCATGACTGTTTCTTGCATCTCACAGCCTTCCTCCAATTCAGCCATACTCTAATTGGCTGGCTTGGGATTCCACTGTCACTCAAGCTAAACCCTAGGCTCATTGAGGGAATTGAAAGCTGAGTTTGCAGTTTGCATTTGGTTCCCAAGGTACATATTTCTTGGCCTTTACAAAAAAATTACCTTCTATAAGTGGCCATAGAGAAAGTAAAATACTGCATGAAACAATACCTTAAAATACTGCAGATTTTTTTCAGTTTTCATTGTTTTTTTCCCCCATGTTGGTGGTCAAGAAGGGGAATAAAGACCTGCCTTCATATTTTCCCATTAAAAACATGAGGCATGTCGGGCACTGGTGCCTCCTCATACCTGTAATCCTAGCTACTCAGAAGGCTGAGACATGGAAGGGCTTGGTCCAAAACCAGCCTGGGTAAAAAGTCAGTGAGAATTCATCTCTTTATACTACAGTAGGTGCTAATCCTTTTTCTAGGCAGGGAAAAGGGACGCATAAGAACAGAGTAGTTGGTGATCACCAGTGGCTCACATAATCCTAACTACACATGAGGCTCCTGGCTACTCAGGAGGCTAAGATCTGGAGGATCATATTTTGAGATTAGCTTGAGCAGAAGAGTCGGCCAGACTCAATCAACCAAAAAGTAGACTAGAGGTATGGTTCAGGCCAAAGAATAGAATAGTAACTGAAGCAGTAGGCTCCTAGCTGAGCAAGAAGTGAAGTGAGCTCAAGGCTTTGAGTTCAACCACAGACATACCCTACTTACAAAAACAAATTAAAAAAGGAACAAATTAGATTTCACTTTTATATAAAATACATCTCATTGTTTTACTCTTACATAAAATACTATCATCTTTTCTCTTTAAAAATATTTAAGTATCTTTGTATAGGCCATCCTATGAACTATATTAAGTGATTTTCGATGATGATGATGTTAATTTAGTAGGCCATCTATAAGTCCAAGGATATTATACGTTTGAGATTTATGTAAGATTTAATGTCTTCAGATTTTCCCTATTCTTAGATAGCTATTCATTTCCCTTGCACTTAGCTTTTTAAAAAATAAGTCACTAAAATATTGTTTTACAGATGGAAAAGTATCATTTCTTGAGGAATACAAGTTTGCTAGTAACTGTAAGCAGATCTCAAATTTTTTGAACGCTCATTTATTCATCTCTAAAGTGAGAAAGTTGAACAATATATTTTATAAAATCTATGTATGCATGCATAATGTAATGAAAACTGTAAGTCTTCCTATTAAAAATGATAATTTAATAACACTAAGATTTTTTGTACAAACAGTATCTCTCTTTGCCCTATCTTACTATTCTGTCCTCTACTTTTGTTCTGATTAGGACCTAAGAAAGGTTAAAGCAATATATACTAATGTCCTATATTAATAAATAGGTTAGGAGGTAAATAAGATGTTCTACAATAAAAAATATCCTTGGTAGTCTCCACATTATTTTTCTTTCCAGCCAAATCCATAATCAAACATTCCCTGAACAAAGTTGTATTTCCTATTTTCCTTCTATTCTTAGTGACTAGCAGATGCTATAAGAGAACACAATGCTTTATCACTTAAAAAGTCAACAATGAGTCAAGCACTTATGGCTTGTGCCTGTAATCCTAGCTACTCAGGAGGCTGAGACCTGAGGATAGTGGTTCAAAGCCAGCTGGAGCAGGAAAGTCCAGTAGACTCTTATCTCCAATTAACCACCAAAAAATCGGAAAGCAGAGCTGTGGCTCAAGCACTAGCCTGAGCAGGAAAAAAATCTCAGAGACAGTGCACATTTCCTGTGTTCAAGTCCCAGAACACACACACACACACTATCGGTGGAATATGTATACTATGGATCCAGTATAGGAGACTGAATATTTATCTAGAAATTTTAAAATATGAATGTGTGTATATATAAATCAATTCAGACGGAAAACTCAGCTATACCTCTTAACTTTAAAGCTTTCAAGTGCTTTTCACATTTTTGTTTTCTGTCCTTCAATAACAAAATCCATGCCAATGTGACAAGGTAGCACTATTTACACTGAGACACTATTTATACTGAAGGAAATTTGCTATCATATCTACTTCCTTCACATTTATCCTAAACAGTGGTCGAAACTAAACACAAGTAGATATTGCTTTAGATTTCTACCTTGGAATAAATTATTTAAATAAACATCCAAGTGCTTGGAGATATAAAGAAAAGATCAAGAAGTGTTGGAGGCAAACCACACAGGATTAGAAGTAGCTATAATTAAAAGAGATGCTTGAACATACTGACATTTAATGAATATGTAAAGTTTTATGCAAGTGAACATTCACAGTTTTTCTCATTGAGTCGGTAACTCTGGTACTGTGAATCTGATACAACTACCACTTGGTTTAAAAATGTTGAACAATTCAATAACAATTCAACTACTTGACTATATTATGCAAGTAGTAGTATTTTAATACAGCAGTATCATTTGCTACAATATATCTGAATGTCTTAAGCAGATCTGATTATGTTTCCAGAAATACATTACATCTGGTCTGGATTTCTCTCCTGTAACTGTTATTTTTATTCCTCCCCCTATTTCTGATATTATTTAAGTAACACTACATTATTCTTTTTTGTGTGTGCCAGTTGTGGGGCTTGAACTCAGGCCTGGGCATTGTCCCTTAGCCTTTGTGCTCAAGGTTATTACTCTAATACTTGAGCCACAGTTTCACTCCAGCTTTTATGATACTTAATTCAAGATAAGAGTCTCATGGACTTTCTTTCCCAGGGTAGGTTTGAACCGTGATCTTCATATCTCAGTCACCTGAGTAGCTAGGATTACAGGTATGAGTCATTGGTGCCCAGCCTACTTCATTATTCTTAAACTAGTCCTGTGAATGAACCCCTCTTCAACTCTGATGTGTAAAGTCATATCATATTTTTAAAAAACAATCTGGTGGCACCGTAGCTCAAGTGGTAGAGCTGCTAGCCGTGAGCTGAAGAATACAGGGACAGCGCCCAGGCCCAGAGTTCAAGCCCCACGACCGACAAAAAATTTTTTAAAAAATTAAAAACAATCTGGTCCACACCAAATAATCTTTTTAAATTAACTACTAATTTGCCTAGGATTAAGAGTTTTTCTGTGACACTAGATTTTCAATGCCCACATAAGACATGCCATGATAAATGAGCCACATTAAGCTGACTTTCGTGCTGTTTAAATCAAAACCTAGGTGTCACCCTTGACCTCTCGTTTTCCTCCATTCTTTAGATCTATGTTAGTGAATCACAAAGCTTCTACAAAGCAAACATCCCCTGAACTCATACCTCATCTAACATCCCACCTGTAGTCCCAGCTAGTATAACCCATATCACTCATCCATCACCTGGGCTAACTATGATGGCTGGTGATGTGTTTCACTTCCAACCTTATCTATTTACAAAACTCCCTAGTCATGACTGTGAATCAAACATGATAATATTTCTACTAATATTTCCCATTTCATCTCCTAGTTGTCACAATCCTACCTATCTGATTAAACTATGCTGTTATTCCTATTTTTCAAAGATGCTCAGGTTGATCTTATCAGGTCTATTTACTGCTGTCTGACAAAATAATAGGTAATTGTATTTTTATTAATGCTTCCTGTATATCCTATATTCTAATTATACTAATTATTAAAATAAAAATTATTGTTTTCATTAAAGAGTACCAGCCCTGAGCTCTGATCTTTACTATATCACACGGAATGAATTAGGAGGTCATACACTGTCATCTTTCTTTTCAAGATATGCTTCCATCACAGTACTTCTGGAATCATTTATGATTTTTCTTTATCTGTGTATTGCACTCTCTGGATTCTGAGCTCCAGTAAAAAACAGAGCAAGAAATCTCACTAGTATATATATGGCATAGCTAAGTTGATAAATTAGCTTTATCTTGAAACATTTCCATCCACCTCTATACTACTACCTCTTCTGCTTTCTGACACCCATGAGAAAATGTTCTTATTCACTTGTGTTTGATCACATAGTTTTATTCCAAAATAAAAGCTAATACATTGTGTAAGAAATACACTTGTAACTGCCCAACCAAAATAGTTTACTCCCTTTTAAAATTATGAAATCGGGGCTGGGAAGGTGGCTCAGTGGTAGAGCGCTTGCTTTGCATGCTAGAGGCCCTAGGTTTGATTCCTCAGCACCACATAAGCAAAAAGAAAAAAGCCTGAAGTGGCGCTGTGGCTCAAGTGGTAGAGCGCTAGCCTTGAGCTGAAGAGCTGAGGGACAGCGCCCAGACCCAGGGTTCAGGCCCCAAGACCGCACCCGAACAAAAAAATAAATAAAATAATGACAATCATACATATTAGTCTGTTTGGGATAGTATGTTCTTTTTTCTTCTTTTTTTTATTGTGAAAATACCATACAAAGGGGTTACATTACATGAGCAAGGTAATGAGTACATTTCTTATCAAGCATTGTGGCCTCCTCCTTTGTTTCCCCTTCCCAATCCCTTCCCATTTCCCCCACCCTACGATGCCCCCTCCGCCTTCCCCCCCCCACCCCCAGACTCAGGCCAAGGTTATAAAGTTCATTATTTTTTTTATTGTGAAAATACCATACAGAGGAGTTACAATTACATGGGCAAGATAATGAGTAGATTTCTTATCAAGCATTGTTGCCTCCTCCTTTGTTTCCCCTACACAGATAGACTCTAGGTTGATTTCAATAAGTGCCAATTTTACATTTTGGAAATGTATTAATATGACCCCTTAAGTTAATGACTTTGAACTGTATTGACAAATTTTCTCTGATAAATGAATTGATATAGTAAAGAGTATTGTGTAAGTTTTAGACATTTTTTTAGCAGTCGTGGGGCTTGAACTGTGGGCCTGGGCACGGTCCCTGAACTCTTCAGCTTAAGGCTAGCACTCTACCACTTGAGCCACAGGGGCACTTCCAATTTTCTTGTGGTTAGTTGGAGATAAGAGTCTCATGGACTTTCCTGCCTGGGCTGGCTTTGAACCATGATCCTCAGATCTCAGCCTCCTGAGTAGCAAGGATTACAGGCATGAGCCACTGGTGCCTAGCAGCAAGTTTTAAACTTTTGAACACCTTATGTTGATGTACTACAGTGTACTTTTATTTAAGTATTTGGATAAAATCATGATAATTTTAAAGAACTCAAAGTTACACAGAGCTCTGCTAAGACTTAAATAGGAGGAGATTAAGGAATAATTCAAAATCATAAAGCAGCCAGATATAAAACAGTTCATGACTAAATAAATTAGCCAGCACTGTTTTTACAACTGGTCCCAGAGTAAGTAGTGAAAAAAATTAAAATGGAATAAAAGACAGTACGTGTTTTCAAAAGAAATTTTGCTATACATAGAAAAGTAAAACCATAATCGGACAATTTCAAGGAGTCTCGATTAATATTGAGACAACAACAACAAAACAAATTTTCTTACCGATACTCAAAGCTCTTCTAAGATGGTGAAAGATTTTTTAAGTCTATTGTAATAGTAAAGTCTCTCTCCTAAAGACTGATGTAAGTTGTTAGAAATTCATATCAAGAGTGAAATCACTGATATTGCAGTTTTGGCTAAGAGCAGTTTACTTATAGAAATATACTACTCTTCTGCTTAACCTAGTTTTCAAAATAAAGCAGGAGGCAGAATAAGATCCCCTGAGACTGTACTATCCTTGCACCTGTGAGACTTAGGTATGACTTACTTTAATATCAGCCTAACAAGGAAGTACCTTCACCAGCATTACCCAAATATTGGGCATCACAATATGGTACAAAGACTCCACTTGCTAGGTTTAGGATAGGGTAGACTTTGCCCAGGAAAATAGTGCAATGTTGCCAAAATCCAAGACTGAGCAGCTCCTAATGTATTTCATCCAAAGACCTGCATGTAGAAAAAACTTTAGACTAGTTCATGGTCAGAGTATGACATATATTCCCAGTCTATCCGACTTCCATTAGAGCAATTATTTCATGTGCCTACTTGTAGCATTTTGGGGTCCTAAGTGCACTTCAGCAATAGGCTTCCCATGGCAGGGTAAGTCTTGGTTCTATCGCAGTGCTGTACAGGTCATTGAAGATTATGAATTTAGAATGTGACAGTTTGATGGCATTCTTGCTCACATGTGTGACGCAGGAGCCAAAGGCTGATCTATCCACAGTGATACTGCCTGAAGCAGGGCAGACTTCCACTGTGCCTGATTCAGGGTGCAAAATCTTGGATGAGGCAGCTTGGACTACCTTAGCTCAGAGACCTATGGAGACAGACTATTCTTTCTAGATCGTTCCTATTTCTTTCATTTTAATTTCTTTCATTTTTTATTTATTTTGAAAGGTATTTTTATTATCTTCAAGTAGTTATACAAAGGAATTGCCATGCCACAAAGCAGTATATGAATACAATGCATCTAGATTATACCAACAGTGTGTCTGAGAGAAATCTGAGTTGATTTGGCTCTAATACTGAAAAAGTGATAACACACTCACAACAGACCCCTAGCAAATCTAGACCCAAGTGTCTTCTATTTCTGAAATGGTTGCAGTGACTATTGGCTCAGCAACCTGCTTAGAATTTCTGGAAAAACAAAACCAGATTAGGGAGACAGTGAAAAAAATTCTCTTGTGCCCATGTGATATAATAAGCTAATCAAAACCAAAAGCTTTCTGGAAAACCATAATCTTACCTAGAATTTAAAATAAGGTGGTAGAGTCTGGCGATGCCACAGTCAGCCTGGGAAGAACTCTCAGATAAATTAAAGTACTGTTTTAAGGAAACTCAATGAGCTAAAGAAAAATACAGAGAAATAGTTCAGTACTTTAGCAAAGTTACCAAAAAAAACTGTAGAAGTTAAAAAAATTAAAAGAAAGTTCTTGAGGTAAAAAGTATATTCAGTGAAATTTAAAACTCAGTAGAATTCAATAGCAGGATGGATCAGACAGAAGAAAGAATGAGTGACCTCTGAGAAAAGCTGTTAAAAATAAACAAAAGAAGCAAAAAGAATAAAAGGGAATGAAAAAAGATGATGAGAACTTTAGGGCAATCTTAAAGCAGCAAATGTTCAGGTTATTTCAGTTCAAGTAAGACTTGAGATTGTCAAAGAGTTGTAAGTTTATTCCAAGAAACAATAATAAAATTTCCTAAATCTGGAAAGGAATTCAGATACAAGAAAGTCAAAAAGACACTGTTCAAATTTAACTCAAGCAAATATACCTCAACACATCTAAAAATCAAGGTATCACATGTGAAAGGTAAAGAAGATCCAAGAGCAAAGAAACAAATAATAAATATAGTATCCCAAATTCACCTGACTACAGACTTAATCAGTAAAAACCTTCCAGGCCATAAGAAATGCCATGAGATTGTAACAGTATTGAAGGAAAGCTCTGGAGGGAAGAGCTAGGGATAAAGTCAACCAAGAATATTGTAACCAGAAAAGCTATCCTTTAGAAATGAAAGTAAGATAAAGACATTCCTCAGGCAAGCAAAACCTGAGATACTATATCTATAGCCACCAGACCTGTTCTATAAGAAATGTTAAAGGAAGTTGTTCAAATGATAATGAGTAAAAAGAAAACACAGAAAGGCATAAAACTCACTGATAAGAAAATTACACTTTTAGGATACTCCAGTATTTTAGTATATTTCATAAATGATTAAATATATTGTGTAAGAAGACTAAAATTAAGGCAATTAGAAATAATAGATTGATGGGTCATGCATTCATTATTAAGGAAAGACATAAAATAGGTTATCAAAAATTCAGAATGTGGGGAGGAATGGAAGACATTGGAAGAGTTATCATATTTTTCGCACAATTCATATTTTTTGGGGGGGTCCGGTCATGGGGCCTGAACGCTTGGCCTGGGCACTGTCCCTCAGCTCTTCAGCTCAAGGCGAGCACTCTACCACTTGAGCTACAGCGCCACTTCCGGCCTTTTTCTTCTTGCTCATGTGGTGCTGAGGAATCGAACCCAGGGCCTCAGGCATGCAAGGCAAGCTCTCTACCACTGAGCCACCTTCCCAGCCCTCATATTTTTCTCATGTTTAGTATCATGTCAAATTTCTATCACTTCAAAATAGCTTGTTATAATCAAAAGATGTTTTTGTAAGTCTCATAGTAATCACAAAAAAATCTGTAAAAGACAAACCAAAAATGATAAGCTGGGAACCAAAATACACTATTAGAATAATTCACTAAGCTAAAATAAAAAGCAAAACAGACATGAGCTAAACATAACAAGGACACAAGTTATGGAATTCCAGTAATAAGGCTCTCCCTATCAATGTAAGTGGATAAAATTCTCCAACTAGAAGACATAGTGAGATCAAATACATTAAAGACTAGAATCAAATTATGTATTGTTGACAAGAAACTCACATTGTCTTCAAGCACACATAAATTGCAAGTAAGTAGTAGAATAAGGTATTCCACCCAAATGAAATTCAAAAGAAAGCTGGAATGCCTGTACTAATATTGAATGAGAAAGATTAACTCAAAATCAGTAGAAAAAGACAAGGACCCCAAGATAAGGACTCAAATGTTTTTTTTATTTGTTTCTAACATATTTATAAGATGATTTCTTTGTTGCTTTGTATGTCCCTCCCCCACGGAATAACCCCTGTTTTCAGTGTATTTGATGTTGGTATAATTTGTGGAGGGGAAGGGAAAAAACAAATTGTTTAAATAGGGATACAGGTGGACCCATTGCAACAATGAGATGTACAAGATGTTAGGTCGAAAAATGAACTTTACAACTTTGGCCAGGGGAAGTGGAGGGCGAGAAGAGCTGGGGGGGGAATGGATAGGAAAGGGAAACAAAGGAGGAGGCAATAATGCTTGATAAGAAATGTACTCACTACCTTGCCCATGTAATTGTAACTCCTCTGTACGGTATTTTCACAATTAAAAAAAAGAGAGAGAGAGACAAGGAAGGTCATTATGTAATGATAGTCAATTCAGCAAGAGTAAATAAATATTCTAAACTTATACCCACTACATAGGAGCCACCAAATATACAAAATAAGTATTAGTAGATCTAAGAGAGAAATATATTCTAATAAACTAATAGTTGGGTTGTTTTAACACCCAATTTTTAGCAGTGGACAGGACATTCAGACAGGAAAAAATAACAACATAGAACTAGTAGAATTATCTCCTGGACCAAATGGATCATGTTCAGAACATTGAATCCTATACTACAAAAATACATGTTTTTACATCATCACACAGATTTTCCCTGAGATAAACCATATTATAGGCCACAAGTCTCAATTATTTTTAAATGGCTAATTTTAAAAATTAAATAAAACTAAAATGGGAAAATTTAGATCAAGTATATTTTCTCATCTCAATGCAATAAAACCTATATGTAGATAACATGAAAATCCTTGGGAACCACACTAACACCACAAAAAGAAACAACCTACTTTTAAAGTACCAGTGGATCAAGAAAGAAATCAAGAAACAAATTTGAAAAGTCCTTAAAATAAACAAAAAAGAAGCATATCATACCAAAATGTATGGGATACTTCAAATTAAGAGGGAAGTATTTAGCGATCAATGTCTGCCTTAATATGAATAAAAGTTAGTAGAAGGGAAAATATAATAAGGATCAGGGCATAGATAAATTAAATCGATTATTTAAAGGATCCAAAGGATGCATGAAGCAAAGAGCTCATTCTTCAAAAGAATAAGCAAATTCGACAAACTTTTAGCTAGACTAAGGGAAGAAGGAGGATTTTAGTAAATAAAATTACTAAGGAAAAGGGAACTATTGTAACAGAAATACAAAAGTTAATGTTGTGAATAACACCATGCCAAGAAATTTGATACCCTAGATGTAATGGAAAAATTCCTAGACATTGATACCTTATCAGAATTGAATTATTAAGAAATTGAAAATATGGCCAGATCAATAACATGTAATGAGATTGAATAAATGATAAAAGAAAAAAAATTCCCATGAAAGAATCAAAGACAAGTCAAAGCTTCACTGATGAATTCTGTTAAACATTAAAAGAAATAACATTTCTCTTTAAGTTATTAGAGAAGAGAAATGAATTCTTCCAAACATAATATATGACACCAGGATTACCTTGATACTAAAGCTACCTAGGGGTGCAGCAAAAAGAAAAGAAAACTACATGGTACTATCTTTGAGGAATATAGACACAAAATTCTCAACAAAATATAAGTAAACCAAATCCATTAAAAATTATTCACCAATGCTTGATATGGAATTTACTCATTACCTTGTTCATGTAACTGTAACCCCTCTGTACAGAATTTTTACAAAAAAAACATTAAAAAATTATTCACTATCATCAAGTGTCATTCATTCCAAGATGTAAAGATGGCTCAATATATACAAATCTGTAAATATGATTTATCAGACAGAGAATGAAGGAAAAATTCATATGAACATTCAGAAAAGACTTAGATAAGAGTCAATATTTCATTATGTTAAATAAAATATGAAAGAGGATACCTCAACATTATAAAGTTCATTTGTAATAGGCTAGTGGCCGACATAACATGTAGAACCCCCCATAAAAGTAAAAACCCATATGAATTTACAAAACCATTTAGAGCAAAAAGAATAGAGCATGATGTGTAAGACAACCTTCAAGTAATATCTGATTTCAAAATATGCTACAAAAGTATGGCTATCAAAACATCTAGGTGTTGGCATTAAACAAAGAGACATAGGATACTGGTGGCTCATACCTGTAATCCTAGCTACTCAAGAGGCTGAGATCTGAGGATTGCAATTTGAAGCTAGTCTGGGCAGTAAAGTTCATGAGACTCTGATCTCCAGTTACCCACCAAAAACCTGAAAGTGGAGCTGTGCCTTAAGTGGCAGAGCTCTAGCCTTGAGCAAAAGCAGTTCAGGGACAATTCCCAGGCCCTGAGTTCAAGCCCCTAGACTGACACCCAAAAGAGAAAGCACAGACAAATAGACTAATAGAACAGAAAGAAAGCCTAAAAGTAAACTCACTTAGCAACAGCCAACTTATTTTTGACAAAGGTTCCAAGAACTTGCAATAGAGAAAGGAGAGTCATTATAGTTAGATAATGCTGGGAAGTTTGAATATCTATATGCAAAACAAACTTAAATGCCTATGACACACCACTTCCAAAATCAAGTCAAACTAGTTAAAGACTTAAATGTTAAACCTGAAACTATGAAACAATGAGAAGAAAAGAGAAAGGAAATAATTCAGGGCACTGGAATAAACAAATACTTTACAAAACCACCCCACCTTGTTTTTGGATTACTAAGGAGGTATCGTGAAAATTGTAGAAAATGACAGTGACAAAATGGGAGAAGAATGCCAGAGAAAGAGGAAGGTAAAAAGTTAAAGAACTTTTCTCAGTCTCTATGGAGATCTTGTTCTTTCTATAAGACACATAAATTCTAAATGAAATTGAAAGATTTTATTAGTGCAATTATTAGTTATCGGATGATTATATTCCATTTCAAGCATATTAACTAGCTTGTATCTACAGATGCAGTGATACATTTTTATTCCTAATAATGCTACTTACATAAAAATCAGAAAGCAAAGAGAACAGATGTGTATTCCACGGGATTTAAAGATTAATCTATCCTCCATTGCACCCACTTAGTTTCAGGCAGGAAGAAACACTTGCTAATGAGTCAGATGATTACCAGCATTGAGTTTATTTAGAGGAATTCCATGTGTGAGGGTGGATTTGGAGTGAGTACACTCTGAAATGGAAATGTGAGAGTCATTCTTTCAACATTATTAAACTTAGGACATGCTGACAGCACTTTACACAACTGAGGTTTATCAGTTGTTACTGTTTTGAAGTGCAGCTTCAATTTAGATGCTTTCCTAACAGGGACTAATCTTATAGGTGTTGTTCAGCTGCCCACACAGCAGAGGTATATACTATAAAAAGCTGAACTTGAAATAATGCCATGTACTTGGAAAGCCTATGCCAAGAAGTCTACTGCCATCAAGAGCATCTTTCTTTCATAGCAGGTGAAATGCATCTCTAATTCAATTTATGAAGCACTAAATCTTTGCTGGAGAAATAGTCATACCAGCTCCCCAAAGCGCTATGAAATACTCTCCCTGCACCAAATTGCAATTTTATTTCTCAATAACTATTTGATTTTAGACATAAATGGAGCAATGTACTATAACAGTGGATGCTGTTAATCATTAATTTTCTCTGAGTGTTAGGAAGATACACATACACTAATCATCTCCCACAAAAAGGAAGAAACCTTTTCCTCTTTTGATTTCAGCTTGTTACATTCACATGGCTATTTTGTTTTAAAAAGCAGCATTATATCACATTTACTACAAATAAATGAGTCCGGTCACAAATATATTAACAAAATATATTTGACTCTGAAATTTTCAATTCCATCTTGCTTTTTCTCCAAACGGTCATCTTCTCTTTTTGAAAAGAAAATCTGCTGATTTCAAAATATAAAATATACTTTACAATCTGAAAGGGATTCAAAGTTCCATTTTACTCAGCATTTAATTACAGTCAATCTTAGAGAATGACTATAACATACCCACAAATAAAAGTTTTACATATTCACCATCTCTTTAAAGATCAGATCATCACAGATATCATAGTGCAATTGCTCTGTGATTTTTACTTTTAGATGGTTCTAAGCAATATTTAGAGATATTCATATTTGTCTGTGGGTATAGATCAAAACTTTTTAAGTGAATGATCATGTATTTCACATGATGGTGCAAGTAGTCAAATCCACTAACAAACACTAAAATTACTTATAGCATTTTTGTTGTCAAAACCTATAACCAAAGCTATATATTCTTTTAGAAGAATGGAAATGGCAATCCACACAACTTAGTTCTAATCCAATTTGTCTGTAGGAAAGCTAACTAAGTTCATTAAGTCTATTTTATTTCTTATTTAAAACAGTGGTTTCAACTTGTTTTGTGGCTGTTGAAAGAATTAACTATTGTCCTGTCATATATAGTATATCATAACTAAAACTAATTAACTGCCAGTAATAGCTCTGATCCCACCAAATTATTCAAACCAATCAAATAATTATTACAAATGATTAAAGGGCAATACTGAGTGTGAGATCATATCTAATATATGGGAAAAGTTATTGTCTACTGCTGTTGAACAAATGTTATATGATCTCCATTATTCCATCCTCCATACTTAGGCATGTACTACATAGCCTCCACACTATTATGAGCTATGACATCCAATTACAGGTAATACTAATATCTTCAAATATTAATAATTAAAATTTGAATTCAGATGAGAAGAAAAAATAGACCAAGGTCTAAAACTGGATACTATCAATGTAAAGAGACAAAACAGAGAGAGAGAAATGATATGTAATGATTCAAAAATCTTGGCATTAGCAGTCTAAAGAGCATTTGGGGAAAACAACAGGGCATACAAATATCTGTAGGTTAGATTTCTTCATTAGAAATTAAAAGGGAGAAGGTATGATGGCACATGCCTGTATTCCCTGATATATGATAAGTGGAGATTGACAAGATCATGGATTGAGGCAACCACTGGCCAAAAGATCCTATCTGAAAAGCAACTAAAGCAAAATGGGTTAGGTGCACAGCTTTAGTGATAAACTATCAGCCTAGCTGGCATGAGCCCTGAATTCAAACTTCAGTACAACAAATGGAAGAGTAAGTCAACAGCATTTGAGAGTTAGGTGAAGCTGTGTGTTTAGAAACAATTACCCTTGAGCTATACTAAGATGAAAAGAGGCATTGTCTAAAGATGGAATATTAAACTGAGTGCTGCTTAAGCCTGTAATCTTACTTACTCAGGAGGCTGAGATGCAGAAAATCACAGTTTGAGGGCAGCCTTGGCAGAAAAGTCCACAAGATTCCATCTCCAAATTAACTAGTAAAAACCCAGGACAGAAGCATGGCTCAAGTGATAGAGTGTCATCTAACCTGAGCAAGTATAAGGCTTGGAGTTCAGATCTCAGTACCAAAAACAGAACAAAAGATAGAATCTTAGAGGCAAAGAGAAACAAAACCCCACACTGGGAAAGAACATAATTGGCAAATAGATATAAAGAAAACCCATGTGTAACCTTATATATATTTTAGAAAGAGAATTTTAAGAGAAAAGTAAAATAGAAAGGTTATTTGATTTAATTATTTATTGGCCATTGCATAAGAAAAATGAGAGTAATAGCTATAGTTCTTTTGGTGAGAAACTAGTAACACTCGGCAACATTGCAAAGATAGTACTATATAATATATTTTATCACAAAGCTCCATTGGAAAGGAAAGAGAGAAATTGGGAACTCATAATTAATGGATATTGGCTCTAAATATTATTTATTTTGCAAGTAGAAGAATCACTGAGGATAGCAAAAGAAAACCCAAATATATGGAAAAGGAGAATAGATATAGAAGATTGGAAATGATTCCTAAAGATAAGGAATGTACTAAAATCTAATTTCTCAGCCTGAAAAGGGACTGAGAGATTGTTTCATTGATGCAGATTTGAACACGGGAAAAGACCACAACCTAATAGAAATTGATTATCTGGTAGAAGTAACATTCTTGTAAGCAGAGGTCATACAATAAAGTCCTGTGTTTCAATGCTGGTGATTCTATTATATCAACAGTTGAAGAGATAGGAAGGAAAAGTGCTAAATTTCATCTGTTAGAAATTTGGAAGTTAGAAGGAATAAAATCTCTGGAACAAAGTGAATGAATTTCATGGGAATTTCCAACTAAAATTAAGGAAATACTTGTTGTCTTAAATGGGCCATAGAGTAAAAGGTGATAGCTTCAAGAAAGTTCACATTAAGAGTTACTGTGATGATGGAGATTACCAACACAAGGTACTTACCAAAAGTAAAAGTTATCTGGGAAAGTTAGAAGTCAAAATTTATTTGACTTAAAAAGCTAAGGCTAGAAAAGAACTCTGTGAATCTAGAACAGAACATGCTGTATGGAAGCAGGCAATTTTATCTAAGAATGCAGAACCTTTCAACATTTACTTTGATTGAATCTTTGCTATCAAGGACAATCTAAACAGGATATCTAAGCATGGTCAAGAAGTATTTGAAGTACATGAAAGGAAACAAGAAAAGACAGAACAAACTCAATTCTCAAAGGATACATAAACAATTCCCATATCACAGAAAGAACTAGCAAGCCCAGTACATATAATCTTTTAAGACTATGTTTTTTCTTTGTCTGGTGTTGGGCTTGAACTCAGGGCCTGGGCACTATGCTTGAGCTCCTTTTCCTCAGGGTTAGTGCTCTACCATGTTGAGCTAAAGTGCCACCTCGGATTTTTGAGTGGTTAATTGGAGATAAGAGTGTCATGGGGACGTTTGTAACCGGACTGGCTTTGAACCACAGTTCTCAGATCTCAACCTCCTAAATAGCTAGGATTATATGCATGAGCCACCAGTGCCTGGCTTATGATTTTTTTATAAGCTAAATAATTCAGGAAGAATAGAAACAGTCATGGTTTGTTATAAGTCTTCAATAAGGCTCATTTTATTATAACACCATTATTTATTTCTCATAAATATGAATATTTCTTGACCTGTATTTGGCGCAGATATTTTCTAAATGATAGCTTAAAATATTTGAGGTTTTTAAATAATATATTATATATAAACTTTAAGTCTACTAATACTATCTTGTTTAGAAATACTGACTTTTCTCAGACAACATTAATTATCTCAAGAAGGCTCTGTTCTATCTTCAACACAAGACAACTTTTCACAGGTAACTCAGGTTTAGCTTGCGGGGAATTTTTCACCTAATCAAGTATTGACATAGAAAACGTATTCCTGTCCGAACCCTAGCAATAAACAACCGACACAAAGAGGTTCAATATTTGTGCACCAAGTGTTATACAGATGATTTGTGATGACACAAAACTATAGTTTTCATCTTTCTGAAAGCATTTCCTTGGCTTTCTGCTAAAAGAGGGGGAAAATCTGCCATCACTCCTTTCCATTTAGACACCTGAATTTCATTGAGAAGATTTGGTGACAGAATGACATGACTACATTCTGTCTGGTGTCTTTGCTGTGCAGAGGGCTACCAAGACAGATTTCAGGATGGGGAAAAAGGTGAAAAATTAGGAGTGAGTTCATGCATTTACTGAGTATTCTCTTACTCAAAATAATTGTGTTTAATTATAAAGACACACAATGCATTTACATAGCTGTATTTTAACCCCCAATTAACTGAAGTCATCCTAGTGTTTTCTAATGCCCAGCCAGCTGGCTTCTGAGCACAAAGAAGGCATGATGCCAACTCCTGGAGTATCTGGCACCTACAGGTATAATGACCTGCCTGGGGCCGCAGGTCACCTACATCTACGAAGCAGGACTGACAATTTGATTTTTATATCTCTTGTCATTACAGTGAAGCAGACTCACAGTACTCGTGGCATTAATTTCCTGTCACAGAGAGGGAATTGTGACCCTTTTTAGTTTCAAATCATGTTCATTCTTGCCAATGAAAGTAGGTTTTCCTGAAGCAGCTAATAACTGCAAAGTACCTAGGCTGGGACAAATCCCTTCAAAATATGGACATAATTTCTTCTCATGCTATTGGATTAGTACTGCCTTAGGTCAGAGGAAACATGACATTCAAGCCAGTTGAACATGGAAAACTTGAGACACAAACCCCAAGTACAAAGAGCTCATGGTATAAAACAGAGTAGCTCTACTATGTATACAGAATAGCTATAGTTTTAACTGACACACATATGTTTCTATACACACACACACACAGACAGCTTCATCAATTTTTCCCAAAAATAGATGAAAGGAGAATATTTGTCCCAGTGAAATGCTCTTAGCAGTTCAGAATATGGGAAAAATGGACAGTAAAATGTAGTCATCCATCACTGACAGCCACTACTGTGTTACTTTAGCATCATTGAAAGACAGCAGCTAGAAAAGCAGTCCTACTCAGAACTTGCAGATCTATGCCTAGATGTCACCGACACAGTAACATCAGGAAGCTTATTTCTCCCCTTAACTCATTGTTTTCATTTCTAAAGTAATTTTGGAGAATATCAAAGAACTGAATGAGTAATATTTTCATAAATGCCCCTGATCTTCTGGACAACTCCAAATACAGTGAATAAATGAAACACCAAAGTAATATTTTTATTGGAAATATTTTATACTTTGAAGACAAAAACCTTCTTTTAAATGAAAAGTTGATGTAAATCAGTAAAGGATAAAATTAATTATTTATATTAATAAATATTTTCTCAGGAGAGACTGGTTTAATTTAAGAAACAAATATTAACATGGAAATATTAAAGTGTATATATTTTGCCTTTGAGTGGCTATTTAATTCATTACTATGCTTGGGAATGGGAAGTTTAATTTATAATGAAATCTATATAATAACTCTGCTTCCTCCAGAAACAACAGATCCTAAAGCAAATTCATAGTTAAAATGGCATCCGTAGTACCCTAAAGAATTACTCTGTGTAACACATATATGTCTGATAGGAAAGGAGACAAATTTCTCATCTCTCCACTGTCACTGATGAGATGTATACAGTTTGTATATACCTCAGTTTCTATACTTGTTTGTTCTCATGTATTGTGTAAGTTAGCTCCGTAGAGATAATTTGAACAGACACAAATCAAGCTCTGCAGAGTGACCTAATACCCTGGAAAATAGGCATCAGGCCAGGCTGACAGATGGATATCAGTTTGACATGAAATATGCTAGGCTATACATCGTGTTAGAACAATGCAAGACATTAGTTACTCTTTTGAAACCACTCTAAGGGACGCCTGTAAATGCATGCATGCTTTTATACAGAAAGAGATTTTTCAATTAAGCTTTGGTAGTGTTATCTTAAATAGATAATTTAGAAGTACTCTTTGTTATCTGATTCACTTGTTAGAGTTTGAATTTATGCTGCTACCTATATAACCACAAGAAATGACTTATATTAATGAAAAGCACTCAGAGTCTGCATTTAAAACATATAGTATCTCTTAGCCAGGCATCAATGGCTCAAGCCTGTAGTTCTAGCTACTCAGGAGGCTAAGATCTGAGGACTGTGATTCAAAACCACTCTAGACAAGAAAGATTGTTATTTCCAATTAATCACCAAAAAGTTGGAAATAGACCTGTGGCTCAAGTGGTAGAGCTCTAGCTGTTTTTCAAAAAAAGCTTAGTAACAGCAACTAGGCCTTGAATTCAAGACTCAGTACTGGTGTGCGCGAGTGTGCAAAACCACTCTAGACAAGAAAGATTGTTATTTCCAATTAATCACCAAAAAGTTGGAAATAGACCTGTGGCACAAGTGGTAGAGCTCTAACTGTTTTCCAAAAAAAGCTCAGTAACAGCAACTAGGCCTTGAATTCAAGACTCAGTACTGGTATGCGCGAGTGTGCACACGCACACACATGCGCGCACGAGCGTGCATACACACACACAATGTCTTGGGGCTAGGAAGGTGGCTCAGTAGTAGAGTGCTTGCCTTGCATGCATGAAGTCCTGGGTTCAATTTCTCAGCACCACATAAGCAGAAAAAGCTGTAAGTGGCTCTGTGGCTCAAAAGGTAGAGTGCTAGCCTTGAGCTGAAGAGCTGAGGACAGTGCCCAGGCCCAGAGTTCAAGCCCCATGACCGACAAAAAAAAATTTCTTCTGTGCAAGACTCTATTCAAACCAGGAAAACAATTATTTAGGACTATTTCCTGTAGACATTGAAGCTTGCTAAAGAAATGCGAAGTGTATTTTATCCCATCTTGTACATGACTGAATCTATGAACTAAATGAATATGAAATATCACCTTCTTTGATTATCACTAAATAGTTCACAAATTAACACTGAAGTGCAAATGAGGGGGTAATGTGGGTTGTTTTTTTTGAGACAGATGCTTTCTATGCTAATGTATATGTATTAATAGGGTGGAATAGTCAATGTACATTGAATGCCATCTGCTGACTAATACACAGTATTTATCCGGGTAAATGTTTCCAACCACTGTGTTTGCTAAATGACTTAACTACATTTGAGCCACAAATTGGATCTTGCCTTTAAAAGACTTTATCAGTCACACTTTGACCGTCAATCAAATCAGAAAAAAATAAAAAGTTAACTATTCTGAGGCCAAATTCTATGCGGAATTTTCACATAACTCTAAGAGATAACAAATAAGTATTGAATGAGTCTGGATGTTTCTCCTTTCACTAATGTTGATTGAAGGAACAAATATGTTTCATAAAACTCCCTAGCACAAAAGGACAAAGGGTGAACCTGTGCAACAGTGATTCTCACAAAGACACTATGTTGGAAATGAATTTTACAACTTTGAGGTGTAAGCAGGGGAAAGGGGAAATTGGAAGAAAAACTAGAGATGGGGTAACAATATTTGACAAGAAATGTACTCATTGCCTTACTTATATAATTGTAACCCCTCTGTACAACACCTTTATAATAAAATTTTTAAAAACCAACTCCCTAGCAATCATGAATTTCTGGATTGTCCTAGTTCCTGTTCCTTTGTGCTGTTATACGTATCAACTGGAATGAAATTAAAGCGACATATTAGAAGAACTGTGATTTCTTCTGTATTTGTTTAATTATACCATGAAATACAGATGAGTTTTAGAGACTAAATGCAGTATAAATTTTTTAAAGAAGGGATAAAGATTGCCTATCTCTGTTTTGTTAATTTAATAATTAAACAAATGCACATGAGACATTAATATACAAATCTGTTTAGCAACATAAAGGATTTTTTTAGGCAGTCATTTTGTGGACATGAGTTTCTATCATTAATGGAATAAATGGAATAGCCAGGTGCCAGTGGCTCATGCCTGTAATCCTAGCCACTCAGGACGCTGAGGTCTGAGCATCACAGTTTGAAGTCAGTCCAAGCAGGCAAAACTGAGAGACCCTTATCTCCAATTAACCTGTAAAAAGCCAAAGGTGCATTGTGGTTAAAGTACTAGAGTGCTAGCCTTGAGTGTAAAAGCTCAACAAGAGCTTGAGGCCCTGTGTTCAAACACCAGCACCAGCATGCATACAAAAGGATAAACAGAACAACAAAATATTAATATTTGTTCTAATCCAAAATTTCACCTATAATGCCAGACTCTGAGTTGCTGGCATATAATTCACACTTTGAATTTTCAAGTTCAATGCCATTTTCAATGCCATGGAAATTTAATTACCAGCTTCATTTGATTAGTACATTAGATACATTTTTATTGATGCTGTGGATTTCTTTCTCAAGGCTCACAAGGAAAGAAAGTCTAAAGCAGGTAGAAACACAGTCATTTAAGTATTGAAATAAGGGAATATCAGTTTTGAGCAATTAAACACTTTTTCACTGGAGGGTATTTCACAGTTCTCATGTGCAGAATAGTTGAAGCTCAAGGGAGGTCTTAGGTCTTACTAGCTAGAGGAGGAAAAATAAAGTTTTAGGTTTCCAGAGTGGCTGGAAATTGAGGACAGAATTCCCAGAAAATCTGCATACAAAATTCATTTAAATATATGGCTAATCTCCAAAACTGTGAATGTAACAAGGACTCCAGGAACAATAACAAAAAGGGCAGAAATAATTGAAGAGATTTCAACCTCTACCACATTTCACTCTTGTGAGCCATTGGATAAAATAAGAATCAATAGATCTATATTTCCCTATTAATCTAAATAAATGAGCAAATCAATAATTGAAAGATAAAGGAAAGCTCTTTCTCTTACATGACTACAAACTGACAGATATAAAAGGGTAATGCAGTTTGAATATTACCAATGGAAGATAAAAGTAGTGGGAGAAAATTTCATAAAAAGGTTATTCCTTTAGCCTCAATGCCTTACTCCAAAACTCACAAATTGCAATGTAAAATACAGTTATTTTACATGGGTGAATTGTAGCAGAGCATCCTTTAATCAAGTTTGCATCTATAAACACATAAGCCAGAGAAAGAAAAATTTAAGCCGACAAAAGAGCATGTAAATAATTGGTGATCTTGCTAGATGTTTTATGGGAGTTCTGGGTTCTATTCCTGGGTTTTTTATCCTTGAATTCATCTTAATAAATTAAAAGTTACAATAAAATGACAGCCAAGTTCTGGTTCCACATAGCAATATAAATCTACTATAGCCCATCTCTCCACTGCTGTAACAAAATCTCCAAACAAAACATAAAAACAAATTGCATGAAGATTCTGGAAAGTAAATGAAAGCAAGAAGACCATGGAGGAGTCACAATGTGGCAAAGCAGCCTGCTTGGGAGATTGTGTGCTCAGCTTCTTTCCCAAGTGTCTCTAGAAGCATTATTTACTTTCACATACAAAAAACAGGAAATTGAGCTGAGAAGATGGCTCAGTGGTAGAGCGCTTGCCTTGCATGCTTGAGGCTCTGGGTTCGATTCCTCAGCACCACATAAGCAAAAAGAAAAAAGCCGGAAGTGGCGCTGTGGCTCAAGTGGTAGAGCGCTAGCCTTGAGCTAAAGAGCTGAGGGACAGCGCCCAGGCCCAGAGTTCAGGCCCCATGACCCGACCACCCCCCCAAAAAAAAACACTTATCAAAAAACAGGAAATAATATACAATCTCTCATGGTTGTTGCTTATAAATAAAAGCCAGGGTAACTTTCATGCAATAGGAGCAAACTCAAAGGCTGGTGAATAAATGTTTAAGTAAATTATTTCTAGTTAAATAATTCCTTAAACGTGTAATGGATACATCTAATCATATATATTTATGAGGCACAGTATAATGTTTTAATATGTGTATACAATGTGTAATGAGGAAATCAGAGCAAGTGGCATACTTGTTACCACAAATTTTTGTCATTTCTTTTTATGGGGAACATTCAAAATCATTTGTTTCAACTGTTTTGAAATATACAATAAATTACTGTTAACTGCATTCATCATGCTGTTCTATTTAACACAATTCCATCAATCTCTTTGCTTCCTTCTTTCCTTTTTTGTCTCCTCTTCTCTCTTTACTGTTCTTTCATTTTTTTTCTTGTTTAGACAAGGTCTTGCTATGTAGCTCAGACTAGCTTAGAACTTGGGATTCTCCTACCATAGGCTCTCAAGTGCAGGGATTACAGGCATGTGTCCTACCTAACTGTATTTCTGTACCCAGTGACCAACCTTCCTCTATCTCCCTGTCCGCTTACTCTTACCAACCTCTGGTGACCACCATTTTACCCCCTGCTTCTACAAGATCAACTTACTTGGCTTTCATATATGAGTGAGAGAACATATAGCATTTATCTTTACCTTACATGTGATATATACATAGCAGAATGTTATTTGGACTTTTGTTATTTTAATTTTATTGTCAAGGTGATATACAGAGGGATTACAGTTACATAAGTAGTGAGTACTTTTCTTGTCGAACGTGTTACCCGTCCCTCCTTTTTCTCCCTCTTTCCACCCTCCCATCACCCCCCTCCTCAGTTTGTGCAGATCATTTCCAACATAGTGTCTTGTGTATGTCGCTGTTGCATTGGTTCCTCCCTTGTGCTTTGTCTCACCATTCTGTTGTTTCCCTTCCTTTCCCTAATTGAGATAAACTGAGACACAATACCAGGGCACCAAAATCAAATACACTGACAACAAGGGTTTTACCATAGGGGGAAGAACATACAAAAGAAACAAAAAATCCCACATATTACATTAAAAATGACAACAAAGAAAAACCTCTTGTGTCCATGTCTTGGAGTTAATTTTGCCTAGCATCATCTTATATGGTCATATGTGCATAGCTACTGAGCTACTCTGCTTATCTGCTAGGATTGTCCTAGACATATACTAATTATTACAGATGAGAGAAACCATGGGACCTATGTTTCTTTGAGTCTGGATTCCTTCACTTAATATGATTTTTTCCAAGTCTTTCATTTCCTTATAAATGGGGTGGTGTCATTCATTCTTATGGAGGCATAGAATTCTACTATATATATATATATATATATAGATATAGATATAGATGTATAGATGTATATATACAGACATATACATATATATACATATATATCACATTTTCTTGATCCATTCATCTACTGAGGGGGATCTGGGTTGGTTCCATATCTTAACTATGGTGAATAATGCTGTGATAAACATAGTTGTGTTAGTAGCTTTAGTATGGCCTTGTTTGTGATCATTTGGGTAAATGCCCGGAAATGGGATTGCTGGGTCATAAGGGAGCTCTAAGTTTAGCCTTTGTGTGTGTGTGTGTGTGTGTGTGTGTGTGTGTGTGTGTGTGTGTGTGTGTGTGTGTGTGTGAGTCGTGGGGCTTGAGTTCTGGACCTGAGTGATGTCTCTCAGCTCTTCAGCTCAAGACTAGTGCTCTACCACTTGAGCCACAACACCACTTCCGGTTTTCTGGTGGTTAATTGGAGATAAGTCTCACAGACATTCGTGCCCAGTCTGGCTTTGAACTGTGATCCTTAGATCTCAGCCTCCTGACTAGTTAGGATTACAGGCGTGAGTATGTTTAGTCTTTTTTTTACAGTTTATGTTTTTATTTTTTTATTTAAATAAGTTTTTTATTATGAAAATACTGTACAGAGGGGTTACAGTTGCATGAGCAAGTTAATGAGTACATTTCTTACCAAGCATTGTTGCCTCCTCCTTTGTTTTTCCCCTACCATCCCTTCCCTCCCACTTCCACAACTACACTTCCCTCCTGCATAAATTGTAAAGTTCGATGTTCAACAGTGTCTTGTATATCTCATTGTTATAATGGGTCAGCCTGTATCCATATTTAAACATTTTCTTTTTTCCCTTCCCCTCCCAAATTATACCAACATCAAATACAGTGAAAACAGGGGTTAGACCGTGGGGGAGGAACATACAAAGCAACAAAATGATCACATGGTACCTTATAAATACGTTAGAAACAATAGCAAGAAAGCAAAAACCACTCGTGTCCCTACCTTGGGGTTCATTTCGCTTAACATCAACTAATATGGTCATATGCAAATAACTTTTGACCTTTTCTGCTTGTCCCAGACATATACTAGTTATTGTAAGTAAAGGAAATCATAGGACCTATGTTTGTTTGGGCCTGGCTTACTTCACTTAATATTATTTTTTCCAGGTCTTTCCATTTCCTAGCAAATGGGGCAATGTCATTCTTTCTGATGGAGGCATAACCACATTTTCTTGATCCATTCATCTACTGAGGGGCATCTGGGTTGGTTCCATATCTTAGCTATGATAAATAATGCTGCAGTAAACATAGTTGTGCTGGTAGCTTTAGTATGG